>NC_068360.1:43482113-43782113 GCF_020536995.1 Dreissena polymorpha
TTACATCTGTTTTGATTTTGCAATGAATTTTCCAAGAACATACAAAAACAATAAATTATGTTTTATACCTAATAGGCTGTCAAAATAAACAAACTTGTGCAAACCTCATCCGGGTTGGTTTTCTAATTACTTGTAACAATCAAGGAAATAACAAGAAAGAACGTGTATGCAATCCGAGTAAGATCATTTTTTTCCGCAACTTTGAACTCATGCTTTGTTTTGACATATAATGACATATTGTAACGAAACAAATTATACACATATCAATTCAATCTTTAACCATAAATATATGCATTGACCGTCCTATAAGAGGATTGTGCCGAAATAAAATGATTGCGAGTATATTATTATGTCTGCTAAAAGGCAATGGCCTAATCTCACTTTGTACATTTTGCATTAAAGAGACCTTTTCACGTTTTGGTAAATTGACAATTTTTTTTTCCAGATTTGCAAATTTTCGTAGTAGTTATGACATTTGCGAGGAAACAGTAATACTGAACATTTACTTACTCGAAAATATCCATTATATGCATCTTTTGACGATTTAAAAGCCTGAACTTTATAGGCGTAACAAACGCGAAACGATTGAATAATTTAGAGAGTTCTGTTATTATCGTTATATTTGTAACATGACGAGCATTGCTTATTTATAGTAAAAAATACATCACTTACTTAATGAGCATGAATGGCCGAGTGGTTTAAGTGATTAACTTTTACTCGAAGGGTCAGTGGTTCGAGCCCAGTTGAGGATTATTTATTTTCTTTTTGTTATTTTATTAATGTTTTTTGCTGGAGCAAATTGGTACAATGTTTACATTTATCAATTTAAAGCATTTAATGACAAACTTCAATACATGCCAAAATCTGTGAAAAGGTCCCTTTAACATATGCATAACTCATTTTGGAAAGGACATTAACATATCTAATGAAACTTGTGTATCGGTAAACAGAATGTGGGTTTTAAACCGCTCATTACTCGCAATTATGTTTTATAGTGCTATCACATACGTTGTATGGTTAAGTAAGACGCATTTGATAACGTTTTAAGTTGTTTAAGATTGCACAGGCAGCGAAAGTTACGTAATTAACGTATTCTGGAAAAAAGTTCTCTTATATAAACAATTAATCTTGAGATGTCACCACAAAATGATATCCTTGTGGTGACAGTTGGAGACGGATCGGATTGTTTGCTTCAATATTTTTTTTTTATGCACTTGATTACATGAGTGAACGACTTGACGACAGTCTCCTTGGAACATTTGTTAGTTTCAATTAAAATAATGTTAAACCCGAATAGCACTCGCGAATTCAACATCATGCACATGTGATTGATTTTTAAAGCGAGCCGAGAAGATTTGATTTTATCCCAGTCTCTATATCTCCAAAACACCGTTTAGTCTTGAACGTCACTGTTGAACCTTATCAGTCATATATAATTAGTATTATTATTATATTTATACGTTTTTTTTTTCAGTTATAGATTTGATTTCACAGTGTAGCATTTATTATTTAGTCGTTATGTGATTGTTATGATATTAAACAAAAACATAAAGACGATTTTTATTATTACACAAGACCGTTACGGGGCGCTCTATATGTGCTTATGAGGTATCGAAAAATGAATTTAACGTCGGTCGAATATAGATGCGCTAATTTCTTAAAGTCAGGAAACTTATCTTTCAATAATGTTCCTACATATGAATTTGATTTAAAGGTGAAGGTATCATGCAAAAAAGGCAAAGCACGCATTCGGAATCTAATTTATACCATGTGAATAGTCTGTTCAACCATTTTGAGACAAATATCGTTTAGAAATGATGTTGCTGATTCATAAAATTTGACTTTAAATAATATTCAACTACTGTTTCGCCATTAGCGCTTTAAAATAGCATTTTTAACAAGTTCAGTTTGTTTACAAAATAAAACTAAACGAGTAAACAATGCAGACAAGACCGCATTATCGTGTCTTGACAACCTAGCCTTGAACAACATCCGCCTTGAATCGGATATAAAGAGCGCTCGAAACGAAGTGAACAGTCGTTCTCGAAAGTGAACTCCAAAGGTATCATCATGAAGACTGCCTTCCTTGTTGCTCTCCTGATTACTTGCGTTGTCATGGTTACCATGCCAGTGACTGAAGGTAAGCAATATTGTTTCTCAGTGCATGTGAGTAGGATCTTCGCAATTCTATCGAGATCATTTGATTGAGCAAATATTGCAAATATCTATTTTTTTCAACGGATTCTTTAGAGATAGTTAAAAAATACATACATGTACTAAACATGAAAGATACATAGAAACTTTAGAGTAACACTCAGGTACATAGAATATACGATATTTTGTAGTCTTTGGAACTATCATACACTCCAGGTGTAGTTCAGTTCACTGCGCCGTCCTGAGTGGGAATGTCTAAAGGGGTCTTTTCACGTTTTGGTGACAAAAATTGACAAAATTTAAAAATATTGTTTCAGATTCGCATATTTTCGTTGTAGTTATGATATTTGTGAGGAATCAGTAATATTGAACTTTTAACATGCTGTAAAATATCCATTATATGCAATTTTTTGATGATTTAAGAACATGAAAATTATAAAGCGTTGCAACGCGAAACGATTGAATAATTTGTAGAGTTCTGTTGTTGTCGTTATATTTTGTGATACTACGAGGATTGCTTATATAAAGTATAAAAGACATCACGGTTTGTATGAGCACGGATGGCCGAGTGGTCTAAGCAAAAGACTTTTACTCCAGGGTTCAGTGGTTGGAGCCCAGTTAATGGTTACTTTTTTCTTTCTTTAATTTTATTCTTGATTTTTTTTAATGGAGCTGTTTACATTTGTTAATATAAAGCATTTAATGACAAACTTCAATACATGCCAGAATCTTTGAAAAGGCCCTTTAATTCCAATATATATTTGTCAAATTTCAATTTCAAAATGATTACAAAAGAAAAGCCTTTTAGATCTATTTCAGGCAAGTGAACAACAAGAGGATGATAAAAACAATATATTTAGTGCATTACATACTTTTAAATCGTAATTTTATTAATAAGGAGTTATTATGAAATGTGCTTGTAAATTTCCGAACATTGCCTTAAAACCCACTTGGCATGTATCAATGTACAGTTCGTTTTTAGAAATCAACATAGGCCTATGCAATTTTGGAATAGGCAAGGCGCATCGGACTTCCACAGTATTTAAATGATACCTATGGTGGTTACCCTTCAACCACACATAAGTGCCGGTGCACGTCTTACTGTATAAACAAAAAGAGTAATGCTGATGGTGTATTTATCCTAAAGGTGTTTGTACTGCTGTACCTATTATTTTATTGTATCATCCTAAAGTGGTTACACTTCATCTAGAGGTTACGTGGCATTGAAATTCGTACGGTATGTACGAAGTGAGCAACTCAAGCGCTGTCTCTATCCTAACGACATGTGTAGTGATGTTGAATGTAGTGTTTGAGCTGTGGCTCAGCGTGGTCCACCTGGTGGCAACTTCCTGCGCAGGAGGGAAAACTTATCGGTACTGCGAGAGGTAAAATGATCATTGTCCACAGAACTCAAGCATGAAAGTAAAAATATATATTGTATTGTAGCCCAACGTCACTATGACTGCCATTGCAGTAGCGGACCGTGTCGTCACCCAAAGAGAAACTCCGGCCCGTGTCCACGCAACCCACGACAGAAGTATTGCTGTAGATATTGAGGTAAACATGTTGCACACCTTTTAACCATTTCTGAATGCAGCCATGCTCGAATACGTTACAAAACCCTTGCATTTAATATTGAACGGTCTAAAACTAATTCCATAGAAGTTATGTCAATATGTTATTTATACATCATAGCATTCCAAGTAAACTGGTTATTTCATTTGTGTACATTTATTAACTCTGGTAATTAAAAAAAAATGTTTGTAGTAATTTAGACAATGTAAATTCCAAACATGAACAAATAAATGAGAAAAAAAGAAGATTTCTTTCGTCCAAAATAGTATGTTAATGAATATGAATAATCCAATGCTTGAGTTTCTTTTTCAGGACCACCAAAGCACACCAGACCACATTGAAATTCGAATGTTCTGGTTAGGTTGAATCAATAAAACAGCGCAATGTTTATTAGTTGCTTGAATTTTCTTTACTAGAGTTGTACCCTGAACACGAAAACAACTGACGCAAAACAACAACAACAAATTTTTATCATTGTTAGATCATTAGTATAATCATTTAAACGTCCTTTAATTGAGGCAAGTGTAATATTGCCATACATTTAGATACAGGAAAAAATCAGATGACGTGAACATATGCTGATAACTAAAACTGGAGTCACCTTTGAACGATCAGTACCAAGAATAGCAAATTAGGTCCAAAACCGACAAGCAATCATCTCAAACTTGGCTCAGATTTTTTTTTACATAAAACGAATTAATTGAAACTTTGTAACTCGCCTCACGAAGTTTCTAAACTCATTTATAATATATATTTTGTTTATAACGAATTCTGTATAATTATTTAAAAACTAAATATTTCATGCATAAAAAAGGCTTATACCTATATTTCATTTTCTGTTAACAATTATATATATATTTTTTGGTAAAAACATAATATCAATAACTGGTACTGATACAGTGCATTTGTTACAATCCGTTATGATATGGAATCAAATATTGATATTGAATTAAAAGCGCTTGTGTTTATAGATGTAATGCCTTGTGTATATAGATGTAACGCGATCCTTCATCATCTTGGGCTGAATTTGTAAGGGCCAGGAGTGTGTCCCAGCAGTTCTACCGAATTAACTCACTGGACTATCAATATTTTGTATCAGTTCTTAAATTACAGCTATAATTGCTAGTTCATCAGGTGTTGTTTTCACTGAACATTTTTAATTTGATATTTGACTTGTTCTGTGTGGAGAAACCGAATTACCCGACGAAAATCAATGTTTGGTATAGTGACAATCAATCAATCTCACATGCTCCGGCAGTGGATGCGAAATTGAACATGGGTTGCCTTATTTAGGAGCGAATGTACATATTTTGATATGTTTGATTGCTTTATAGCAAATGGCAATGCCCCTTCACCGAGACAACTTATAGGGCAGTGCAGATTGTAGTGCAGATAAGCAGAGTGCGACATGGGCCGCTGTTCACGTTAACCAAGTCGTCGCATTTTTGCGGGAAAATGATTCAATTTAGTTTCTGATAAATGGCCTTTAATATACATTGTCTTAGTGCAGACATGTTTTAAGCGAGTAAACTGATGTAAGTGCAAAATCATTTATTATAAATTCGACAGGTCTAGTGGAAGTAGGTTGCTCTCTAAATGTATACCATATTTGTCTTACTTGTTACACAAATATCATCATAGTAGATCTAGTAAAAGATATATAAAAAACTAATGAAATTACATGCAACTCCGATACATTCATTACTTGAATGCTCGCCAATTTCAGAAGCATGCCAGCCGTAACGACCACATGAAATTCGATTACTGAGAAACCGTTTTATACAATAAAGTAGTTTCAACATATGTATAGTTAATTTTGTGTCTTATATGCTGTCAAATAATGATGAGAAATTGGGTGAAATATTTGGGTTTTCTTTATGTACGAAATATTGACAAGTATATCAGTAGCGAGTATGCATTAACAACAAAGGGGTTACAATGCTGTTGACACAAGCCTTAGGCTGTATTTGCATTATTTATTATTTGTACCACAACGCTCATTAACGTGTGCATACTTGAATAGTGACTTCTCCAGATTGTAATTCAGCCAATTAGAAATAAAGACACATAGAACACTGACCAATGGGATTCATAACTGAGTTTCACGGGCCAGATGTTAGAGGGAAACAAGACAGTTAGCGTTTAGACTTGGAGGTGTACGGATCGAGAAAGATATGATCATGTAGCTATCAGACTGTATTTGTATAACCGAAAATATTAAGTATGTTAGACATTAAATTGGACTAGAAACTGATACATGGTGTTGTTGAATATTTTATTCTGTATTATGCAGAGAAATTAACATAAATAGAGAGGGACCGACTTGTCCCATGCGCGGCACGAGAAAATGGGAGTTAATGTAAAACTCGTCATCTTGGCAATTCGCGCATGACGAGATATCGAATGATAGGCTACACACCGGTAATTTAAGAGTAATAAACATTGTTAGTAACTATGTGTCGTCCATGAACTATGAACGATTACGGGACACAGGACGTTAAATGGTGCTCGTGAACCAAGGATTCGAACAAAGAAATACTACCACTTACGATCACGAAGCCATGAAAAACAACGCGAAGAAACTCCGTTTCGGCAACTTCTGTAACCAGTAACAACAACCGTGAGCCGGGAACAACGACATCAGACCGCACATATTCTGCAACTTCCGGTGAGTGACTGTTTTATTCCCTAACGCTTGTATCAAAATGGCAAATCAAATAATCCCTGAGTTATTTCAAAATTTGAATGAACAAATTAAAGATGTTAAAACGGCCATAAGCACTCAGACTATTTCACAGGTTGTACAATCATTTGATGGAAATTCAAAAGAATTTAAAAATTGGATTAAAAATGTAGAAAAATATGGAACGCTTACCAATTTAGATGAGAATAAATTAAAATGTGTTGCTTACCAATCTAGTAAAGGGCTTGTTAGTGATTACATACAACGTTTTTTGACTGATGATCCGACAGGGACGTGGACAGATTTAAAGGAACAGCTTAAATTAAGATTTGCAGAAATTCAAGACCCACAATACGCTTTCTCATTATTAAAGACGACAAAACAAAAGAGTGACGAAAATGTTCAAATATACGCTGAGCGACTTTTTTCTCTTGCGACTGACGCATACGAAAATATTAACGGAAATTTAGACTATATTGAAAAACAGTTAGTAGAATTTTTTATCGACGGATTATCGCACGATTATTTGAGACTTAAATTAATGCGCGAAAATCATGCAACGTTATCAAATGCTTTAAAAAGCGCTATACATGAGCAAAGTGTCAGAGCTAGGTTTGAGTTACGATCACAAATAAATGGACTTTATAACATTACGACCGATAATATTCAGACAGATATCGATTATATTAGGTCATCTATTGTTTGCACATATTGCAAGAAACACGGTCATTCTATTGAAATCTGTCGCCGTAGGCAACGCGAGATAAGTGCATATACGGTAGGGCGGAACGGTCATACGATAAATCAAAACGATAAAAGGCGCAAGAAAGAATATGACAAAAATTGGAAAGATAAAATTGATTGTTGGAATTGTGGTAAATTAGGACACTTTAGTAGAGAATGTACTCAAAGAAAAACGTACATTAATCGAAAAAACTAGGAAATTCTTACCAAAATGGGGTCTATGGTAAGAATGAAAAAGTCGAGACATATAATATCGCTTTGTGTGGTAGTCCAAATTCTTGTGTTATTTCAACAGGTGGTTATCAATTTAGGAGCTTGGTAGACTCGGGCGCTGAAGTTAGCATCGTGAGTAAACGTACTTATGATATGTTAAAACACAAACCAGCACTGATAATAAAAAAAGTAAATCTGAAGTCGGTAAATGGAAATTCATTACATGTCCACGGAAGTGTAAAATTGAGATTCAAAATAGGGAGCATATATAAAGAGCACATATTTTTTGTAGTAAGTAACATAAATAGAAATGTTATTTTAGGAAGAGACTTTTTACAAAATAATGGTGTCCGTTTATACTTTGATTTAGGATGTTTGAGGATTGATAACTGTTATGTACCTCTAGAAGAAGATGTACATCTTTCAACGATAGCGAGATTAACTAGACATACTGTGTTAAAACCACAAACTGCCTATAGACTCTTTGCTCAAGCTAAAAGAAACTGCATACGTTCAAATACGAATTATGAATTCAATGGAATAAGCAATTCTTTCTTTGATAATGAACCCGGTTTAACAATTGTTAATTCAGTCGTCAAGACAACGCGTGATAGACAATTTCCCATTTTAATTATAAACAATACGCACAAAACAATAAGGCTTAGACGACACTGTGCCATAGGGCGAATAACTTCGGTAAATGATAATGAAATATGCTCAGTACAAGAAGTTATTAAAAATAATCAGCCGAAATCAGGTTTATCTAAAGATAAAATCTTATCAGATTTACGTGTAGATGAAAATCAAAAAGAAAATATTCTACCGATACTCTTAAAACACAGAACTCTCTTCGCAAGAAATAATTTAGAATTAACACAAACTTCAGCGATAGAATTTACCATAGATACAGGGGATCATCCGCCCATTAAATTAAGGCCGTATCGAACACCATTAAACAATAAGGTATTCATAGATAAAGCCATCGACGAAATGCTAGACGCAAACATAATAAGTCCATCAAGAAGTCCGTGGAGCTTCCCTATTGTTTAGTAGATAAAAAGAAAAATAACCATGACTCAAACAAAGATAATAAAGACGAGAAAAGGTTTTGTGTTGATTTTAGACAATTAAACAAAATTACAAAACCAATTGCCTATCCATTACCATTAATAGATGATATATTGGCGTTATTAGGTAAAAGTAAATATTTCACCAGTTTAGATTTGATATCGGGATATTGGCAAATACCTATAAAGGAAGAGGACAGAGAAAAAACGGCTTTCGCTTCGGGATTCAGGGGTCTATTTCAATTTAATGTTATGCCCTTCGGTGCCTCCTCCGCCGGTGCTATATTTCAAGAATTGGCTAATAAAGTACTCAAAGGTTGTGAGAGCTTCGCTGTGGCGTATCTAGACGATATTCTAATATTTTCACCTGACTTGCAATCTCATTTATCACACGTAGATACAGTACTACAGAGTCTCAGTAAACATAACCTAAAGCTAAAACTATCAAAATGTCAATTCTTACAAAGAGAGACTAGATACCTAGGCTTCATCATAGATCAAAATGGTATAAGGCCGGATCCGTTAAAGGTAGAAGCGATCCGACAATTCCCTAGGCCAAAGTGCGTGCGCGATGTACGATCCATCTTAGGTGCTGCAGGATTTTATAGGAGATTCTGTCCGTCGTATTCAGAAGAAGTCGAGCCACTCATTAATCTCACGAGAAAGAATGTCCCATTTAAATGGTCAAAACAATGCGAAGATTTCATACAATTAAAAGACTCATTTACGCAAATCCCTTATCTTTCATACCCTGATCCAAAAAAAGGTTATATTCTGTATACGGATGCATCTGATAAATGCGTCGGAGCCTGTTTGACTCAAAAATGCGACAGTAACGAGACCGGGGATTATGTGGGCGAAAAGCCGATATTTTTCATATCGCACAGATTAAGCCCCACACAATGCAAATATAGTACCATTGAAAAAGAATGTTACAGCATATTTTACAGTCTAAGTAAATTGCACCATTATTTACACAATGCTGAATTTGTTATAAAGAGTGATCACAAGCCGCTTAAGTATTTATTGGAAAGTCCGATGCAAAACAAGAAAATACAATTATGGGCCTTAAGTATAGCGGGTTACAACTGCAAAATTGAATATATACCGGGAAAAAAGAATATTATTGCTGACTTTCTAAGCCGACCTCCAAAAACCAAAATAAAGAATAATCAATGCGATCAAACAGAACTAGAATTTGATATTAACGATAAACATTTGACGATTAGTTCGGAAATAAATCGACAAAACCAGACGCGCGAAATTAATGTAATTGACTCTACACATATCGATCACAGGCAAATAATTGATAATATTATTACCCCGCGGCCACTTCCAGTCGACGACACAGCGTCGAATGATAACATATCAGGGCTTAATATGCAAATAGAACAAGAAAAAGACCCTCATATATCTGAGATTAAAGCGAGATTAAGATTAGGGAAACAGAACAAGAGTGAAGATGATAGATATTTAACGGTTGATGACATACTGTACTACATATCAAACGTACATGAGGAACCTTCTCTCAGGCTGTTTGTACCTAAACACCTGACTGATTCAGTTGTCAAGCAATACCATGATGAAAACGGACATCCTGGGTCTCAAAGGCTTTTCCAGACACTAAAAGAGAAATATTACTGGCCTAAAATGTTCAAAGAATTGAATGATTATGTATCTAAGTGCATTATATGTCAAAGTAGAAACTTAAAAGCAATTAAAGCTCCCATATCGTCGGATACCTCAATACCGCCGTTTCCGTTTTCAGTTGATTCCATAGATATATGCGGTCCATATCCGAAAACGCTTTCCGGAAATAGATATATAATATGTTTCGTAGATCAATTCTCAGGATACATAGAAGCCTTCGCATCGCCTGATAAATCTTCTGATAGCGTAATACACCTGTTAATGAACGAGATTTATTGCCGTCATAGTTGTCCTATAAGAATTATAACTGATAACGGAAAAGAATTCACAAGCACAGCTTTCACTGAAACATTAAAATCAATGAACATTGACCACGTAAAGACGACAATATATCATCCCGCGTCTAATGGCATGAACGAGCGTTCACATGGGACTATGAACAATATACTATCAAAACGGGTTCAAGAAAATGTACAACAATGGGACGTACATTTAAACATGTCTTTAGCGGCAATGAGATTTTGTACATCCGAGACTTCGAAGCACACACCGTTCTTCTTACTTTTTAATAGAGACCCTACTCTTCCAATAGACAACTTGTTAAAGCCTAGACGTAAATATCACGGTGAAGATTATCATAAAATAATATTAGAAGAACAACACAAATCATTTAAAAAGGTATGTGCCCAAATTCAAAAATCGAAACGTAGACAAGCTGATTATGCGAATAAAAATACGAAAGATATTAAATTCGAAATCAATGACCCCGTTTACTACAAAAACTTTCAACGTACAAATAAATTAGACAGTAAATGGAGGCCATATTATCGTATAATCGAACAAAAGTCGCCGTTAACATACGTAATAAAGAATCAGTTAGACAACTCAACTATTAAAGTTCACGCTGATCAAATAAGACACGCAAATATCGATGAATGGCCAGTGATAAATCAACCGTTAACGCGCCCGATTAGAAAAGCAAATTTAGCCTTTGCGGACGACACATTATCTTCTGATAGCGATTCAAATAACTCAGTACATGGGTTACCTGTAATTACGCAACAGACCCGACAGATTAGAGATAATACGGACGACGAGGAAAATATTCCACTTGCGGAACTGCAAAAACATTTGAGAAACAAACAATTCGCGGATATACAGTCAAGCTCCAGTGAATCAGATACGATGCATTACAATAACGGTAATTCACAAAACTCACCTGTACGTAGGTTCGAAAATGATTCTTCAGACGATCAGATGCAAATTGACGCGGTAGCGTTAAAACACAAAAAACGAAAATTGACAAAAAAGACTTCACGTTCAAATAACGCAATGAAGAAAGCAATTTTCACGTGCCTTCAGACAATGGCTGAACACATGTAAATGAATGGACTACAAAATAAAGCGAGATAGATGTCGAGACTTAAAGACCCCAAAAATTTTTTATATAGAGAAATATGTTTTGAATGTATATGTAGTATATATGTAAAAACAGGATTATAGAGGACGGTATCGTCCGATTTTGATAATGTATCGTCATTAGCATTGATTTACGGGTTTAGAATGAAATGAAAATGTCATATTTAAGTCAACGGGTGATATAATAGATATATTTCAGTAATATGTAACAAACAGAAAATATAAGAATCGTGACTCGCAAAATGCACATAAACAATTAATAGGTACATTAAGAGAAAAAAAACGCGACATTCCGATGCGTATAATATAAGAATCGTGACTCGCAAAATGCATACAAACAATTAGTAAGTACATTATCTGTCTATGAACGCCAAGATACACACGTTTGACGCCCATTACTTGATGACAGGCGTGGGTCACGAATTAGACGAGTACGTAACGAAATTGGTATAAATAACCCTCAAAATAGGCAGACAGGGCCTCGCCTTCTCTCAGGAAATATTCATTTTGTATTATTTACCTTGACAAGCTTATGACAATGCACTTGACAACGACATTAACAAACGCTAGCTTATGCCCTACAGCGCTCAGGTAAACAACATTTTAGGCATAAATAACATTTTAATACAGTTTGTAAATATCCTTAAAAACAAAGCAGTGTCCCTTTTATTAGTATAATGTAAAAGATACACCTATATTGCTATGATTCATTACAAATTTGATACTGATCGAATATGTAGTTTATTCTTTTTCGTTTCTTTATAAGAATACCTACATTAAGACAAGGGATTTTGTTTGTAAATTTTTGTTCTCAAGTAAATAAAACATAATAAAGCCCAATGCATTTCATTGAATAGACAAACGCGTATAGTTTAAATAAAACATCATAAATTTGCGTCATGAGAATCGCGTTCCTTTAGCACATTAATTTTATTTGGGTATATCTTATCATATGTGTGAATAGTAATCTGTGTGCTTATATAGCAAATTCCATTAATATGTAAATAAAAGGCCCGTTTATCATTTCATGTAATTGACCCTATAAGATTTGCCAATGCGATACAAGTTAAGGAGAAAAGCAGCGCTCCTGACATCGTTGGCGTGGTTTGCCTGCAGCAACATGCGTTCATAACGCATTTGAGATCGTGATCAGATCTTAACACCCCGACAAAGAAGAAGAATATGTCATCGACATACAGATATCTTCGACGGCGATGTATCCGTCGAGAATCAGATGACGTAACAGACGACTTCAATTAGGATCCAACATTGTCGACATGGATCCAAATTGTGAACCAGCATCAGTACCATACAACGAGTGGACTGTTAATGGACATTTCACGCGTCGTCGAAAATGATTTTTAAAGATACGATGATATGAATGGACTTGATGATGAAAAATCGCGCGTACTTTGTACATATATTAGGTGAACATTTTATCGTCTATGAACTTATATATATATGTGTGTTACCTTAATTACGTGTACATAAACAATTAGTATAATACTACAGTCATGAGCGCAGTCATTCTGCAGAACTCTTTATAATAAACGTTTGAAGTATTCTAAATCGTGCAACAGCCGAGGACCAACAGCTTCTCCGACCGACCATACTCGTCTTCATTCGGAAGCCGACGTCTTCAATCGACTGCATGTTACCATCTACAACCAGATGTCACATACCGGACGTCTCATCTCTTCACCTAGACGCCACATCGCCTCCAGCAAAGATGTCAAAAATGGACACTATTCGTATTGGATTTCCCAAACCAGTGACGCATTCCACGTCATTGTGATTGACATTGACTATTTAAATATTCCGACGTTTTATTATTTCAGCAGAAACATTCGATAAAAAATTCATTAATAATATGCAGATTTTCATCATATATATGTTTTAGTCACTGATGTTTTCATGTTTGCGTGTTTGATTTTCTACATCGTATGTATTAATATGTTTTCGTTTACTTCCATACTTGCATTCTTAAAGATTTTTCTGTATCCTAAAATACATAAAAATCAAATTGAGAGGATAAGTTGTGTCAAATAATGATGAGAAATTGGGTGAAATATTTGGGTTTTCTTTATGTACGAAATATTGACAAGTATATCAGTAGCGAGTATGCATTAACAACAAAGGGGTTACAATGCTGTTGACACAAGCCTTAGGCTGTATTTGCATTATTTATTATTTGTACCACAACGCTCATTAACGTGTGCATACTTGAATAGTGACTTCTCCAGATTGTAATTCAGCCAATTAGAAATAAAGACACATAGAACACTGACCAATGGGATTCATAACTGAGTTTCACGGGCCAGATGTTAGAGGGAAACAAGACAGTTAGCGTTTAGTCTTGGAAGTGTACGGATCGAGAAAGATATGATCATGTAGCTATCAGACTGTATTTGTATAACCGAAAATATTAAGTATGTTAGACATTAAATTGGACTAGAAACTGATACATGGTGTTGTTGAATATTTTATTCTGTATTATGCAGAGAAATTAACATAAATAGAGAGGGACCGACTTGTCCCATGCGCGGCACGAGAAAATGGGAGTTAATGTAAAACTCGTCATCTTGGCAATTCGCGCATGACGAGATATCGAATGATAGGCTACACACCGGTAATTTAAGAGTAATAAACATTGTTAGTAACTATGTGTCGTCCATGAACTATGAACGATTACGGGACAATGCGTAAGCTACATAAAAAATCATAATCATAGAAATGTATTGCGAAATGTTTTTTAAATTGGGTTTTGAATAATTATTGAATTTTTACGTGAAGAAAAAAAAACGTGTGTTTGCATTTATTGATTTTGATTGAGCTCTTGATAAATACAAGTAGGAATACACACATCAAAATAGAACTTGCAGTGAGAACATACAAACGGAGAAAGTAAATACCAATTAAAAATCAAAGATGATAAAAGTTTATTTACAACAAGCATGTTTCTGCGTACCTGAGAATATTTAAAATTAATAGTACTCGTATACACTTATAAATGTACTGATTTCCTTACACTAACATCGTTGAAACCATAAGACTAATCATATTATATTCAGATTTTTATGTGAACAATAATTTTCGATATTTAATTGTTTTTCAGTAATAGAATGACAGTGTTTTTAATATAAAGAAGTGAAACTCCAGCTGCTGGAGCAGATTGCATTCTAATTATAAGAAAATAGTTGGTCCTTTATTTAAGGCAAGTGACTAATTGCCAAAACAGTACGAAACAGCACAATATGAAACAACATACACACAGAAGAATAAAGCTGGGGTCACCGCCTTGGAACGGTCAATGCAAAATATTGGGGGAGGGGGGGGGGTTTAAAACGATTTTAGAGCGCTCAACCTCACACTTGGCCCAGCAATATTCATGATACATACAAGTGTAAATAAAATATAACCTCATAGCATTTCAACTCAAATAAAACAAAAATAAAAGGGAATTCAAACGCATTCAATTTAATTACCATTTAATTACTGAATGGTAGGAAGGAGACCAGAGCAACAGAGTTACAACTTTTTGAAGAACGATGAAATGAAATTACGAACAAGTGTCAACTATATCTTTTCTTTTTAGAAAAAGATTTAAGAATATCTGATTACGTAATTTAAAAGCTATAACACGATCACGTAAAAAATCCAATATAATTAAAGGGGCAGTACTGCAAAATAAAATAAAATGCAAATATTAAAGGGGCAGTATTGTAAATTCGAATTACCAAATAAACCCAGCTATGTTTATTGAATATTTTTAGAATCAAACACATAAAACCGTAATTCCATCAATAATTCCAAATTTTAAGAGAAGAAAGATATAGTGAATCGAAAACTAACAAGCATGTGTACTGAGTTAAATAAAGTGAAAAGTTTAATATAAACATTTTCTTTAAGATATTTTAATTTGCGAACACGCTTCAAAACATCTCCATAAAATGACGGGTGGAAAATTCCATTAGTTAAATGCAATTTTAAAGAAACATTATATTTTGTAATGAAATCACCATACTTTGAGTGAAATTTAGCAAATTTACGTCGTAGGTTATGATAAAAAAACTTGTTTGAGCTATTTCTTCGTTAATATACGATTACGATCATTACAAGCTTGAAGACATGAACATGCTCTGGAGTAACGTACCAACTTAGAAATGTAAATACCATAGGATGGACCTTTAGGGATGTTACCATCTAGGAACGGAAAATTTACAATTTCAAAGTTAAAAGTCGTCGCGTTTGTCTTATAAACTTGTCTTAATCATATTATTAGTAATAGTAAGATGTAAGTCTAAATACGCAGCATCTGTGTTGGATTGACACGATCTATTTAAGACTAGTTCGTTCGGGTAGATTTTGTGAATATATTGTTCAAAGTATGGGTTATCTAAATTTAGTACGTCATCAATATACCTACTAGTTAGGTTAAAACGTTGAATAAAATCTAGTTGTTTAGTTTTCGATAATTCAAACCATAAATTGACAATGTGTAAACATTTTACATTATTTATACATCATACAGTGAGAATGTTAACATATAATATTATTGAGAGTAAGTTCACATCATAAAGTGACAGTGTGTAAACATCATACAGTGACAATGTAAAGACATAGACAGTGACATTGTGTAGACATCATACAGTGACATTGTGTTAACATCATACAGAGTCAGTGAGTAAACATCATACATTGACAATGTGTACACATTCTGCAGTGACATTGTGTTAACAACATACATGTATAGTGTGTTGACATCATACTGTTTCAGTGTGTACACCTCAAACAGTTACAGTGTGTTCACATTTTACAGTTTCAGTGTGATCATATCAAACTGTGTCAGTGTGAACACATTATTTCAAGGACAAAAACGCTGCTGTTTATAAACGAAACCTAACAATACTGAGCCAACTTGAATTTGGTTAAAACTGAGATATGAAGATATTACCCATGCGATTACAACTGTTATTCTTTGCAATTCAGATTTTTGTTTTATATGACTACTGGAACAATATTTGTAAGTGCAATTGCAATCTATCATTTCATCTATGAGCAACAAAGGGACGAAAACAACACACGAGAAAAAATGAAACGATTAACCGTTTTTATTTCACATGATGAATTGCTCGATAAGCTTTTTAAAGCCCTTAACGATTTATCTGTTTTCACAGTGAGCTGTATGGAAACAATGACGATTAAGTGTTTCAAAAATTGATTAATTGTTAAGTTTTATGAAAGTGCCATTGTATCCCGAAAATAGTGCAAATATACATTTTTTGAAAAAAATAATGGCTGTTAAAAACTTGCATATACTTGTTCGGATTATTTGTTTTGGTTCAAATTGTTATTTGTATAATACCAACATGAAACAAATCAGTAGGACACAACGCATTTGAAATTCAAATTACAATAAATATGATCCATGATGTTGCACAAGTATGGACATGTAAGGTCTGCAGAATTTAATTAAAGGATGGTATAATATCAAAGTCATCTCCGACTCCTAAACGTTTTATCGTTTTCTCCGCACAGAATAATGAACACATCCAGCTATAAACGAGTGGGACATATATTTGAATGAATTTGTTACTGTGTTTATTATTAAATAACATAACACATGATTCACGCTTTTTTTAGTACCAGGGGCAAATGTCCAGCCACATATGTTGATATCACATATGTCCTCTTATAAGTACTGCCACGGATGTAAACACTTTTACTTAAGTAGCTCACACATGTCCTTTCAAAATTTTTTAACAGTGGCCAGGGGATCTGCTTGCTCTAAAAAGTTGTTGCCACTTATAACCGCCACTTAAAGAAAATTTAATTTTTGTCAATCAATGAAATAAATGGTCACAATTCATGATTCATGATACATGTATTGTGTACTTTATTGTCAACATTTAATAACATACATTTTATTTACATGAAAAAAACGTGGGGCATTATTATGTAAAATTACAAATTATTAAAAAAAACAACGTTATTCCTTAATACAAGTTTTGCCGGTTATTCCCTCATACAAGTTCTGGATGGTTCTTCCCTCATACAAGTTCTTGATGGTTCTTCCCTCATACAAGTTCTGGATAGTTCTTCCCTCATACATACGTACATATGCAAAAGAACGTAGACTTTAAAGCATGTTTGTATGATACAAATATAAAGGTATATGACTATGAGATGATCAATGTAATATACTTCAATACAAATAGTTTGTTATTTGTGTGAACTTATGACCAATAAATTACTTGTTTACGTCATAACAGTCAAGCATCACATTGTTATACGCTTGTGCAATGTCGTTGAACTTGTTTTTATAACATACTTACATAAGAGAGTCAAAAACATCAAAAGCAGAGCAAACATGTATCCTAATTCATTGATATAATTTTTGAAATACGTTACAACGTATTAATGTACAGACAACACGCTAGGTCTAGCTAGCATTTGATCGATACATTTTTAACAGCTTAAAGTATTTAGCCTAGAGTTAAAAGATTGCAATAATAGATTGCTTTGTATCGCAGTCGCTAGTTGTTTTTTTCTAGGTTATTTTCTCGCAGAAGAAATGAGTTATCCGAGTTTTTATATTTAGTATTTTTTGGTAAATGTCAATGTTGTTTTCTAAAATATTTTAATCATGGTTGATACTATCGTTTCTGACTGTTTGTAACATGACGCACACAAAACGCACATTTGGGGCATTATAAAATTAGTATCATAATCGAAATTTGGTACAAATTTCATACAATCTTAAATAGGCAGTCACCTAGATCAACATTTCAGTAGCCTCGGGTTATCAAACGTCAATAAGTACCGGGCACGAATATTTGCTTACCTTATGTATCAATCTTCGGTCAATGCCGTATGTATTTGTTATGTGTCCGTTGCATACGTCATATTTATGTTGCAGACACGTGACTTTGATAATTGTTACGTGTGCCATTCAGATTGGCCGTGTACAGGTATTATAGGTATTTCCAGATGTGCTTTATCGGCGTCAAGTATTTATGTCCGCTATGTACCTTTCTATTGACTGTGAGTGAAATATTGTTTGAATATTTGGGCATAACATATTATTCCTTTGATATAGAAAATGTTTTCAGTTGTAGAATCTTGTACACACGCTGTAATGTCTTGTTTTTGTTGCCTAGAAGCAATCATGGGTATTGTACGTGCTTTGGGCGGTGATGGTTTTTAAAATGTCTGCATAAGTCTGCGTTTTCTTGGTCGCCTGCGCGTGGTCGCTTTCGAATGGTTTGTATTTTGAGCATGATATGTTTCGTTCTGCAACATTAGCATTGATGGGTTCTTCTGTGTGCGACATAGTCGAGGGCGGCGGTGGCTTCGAATTGATTGCACGTGTATTTTGTTCTATCTCTTGTCGAAGAGTTGCCATTTTTGTTTTTTGCGATTGTATTATGTTTGTGACTGGTTGTACGGTTTATTGCATAATAGTGTACTTATATTGTAGTAAGGCTATATAGGGCCATTGTTGAATCGTTGGAGAGCGTGAAAGTCGTTTAAATATTGTGTATAGTTTTTCTTATCGTCGGTTGTTCGTATTTACCCAAGTGATCAGATCAGGCAGGACAGAGAAGAAATGTTTGTGCACGTTTGTATAGCATATTGCGGTAGACGCATATATCATCATCCTTTTTGCCACACAGTTTCACTAATAGAGCGATTTGGGGAGATTTGGAATACGTTGTCGGGAATTACTGTCATCAATGGTTCGCAGTCCGTTTTATGATCCGATGATGTTCTCTTTAGATTGGATTGCATGATCTCACTAGAAGTAGGATTAATGGGATTTTTTCGCTAACATTACTGTAGTTGAGTGTGACTCGCGTGAGCGTCGTGGACGATTGCTGCAATAGCGCTTCATAACTATTACAATATTCACCGCTTAAATGCACTTGCATGGCCACCGACCCTGTCGGATGAGATGGCTTAACAAAATGTCCATACAACTATTTGCCATTATTCGTGAGCGCTGTTCGCATAATCTAACATCGTATGCTAGACCACAACAAATACAACACAATTTTATCCCCAGAGACGAGGCTATTGACTATTAGAAAATCTTAATCTGTGCTGTCTGAAATACCAAAAGCAAGCAAATAATTCCACAATATGGTTCTAGTCAACTATATTTCAAGAACTCTGTATAACGTTTACATGACTCAATTCATTTTCCTAGTGAAAATCGTAGGTTTCGTCGACAACAAAAACACGTCGTCACAAATCACGAACTAATTCGTGCTTGTCCGTATTATGTACACATACTGTAAGAAAATACTTTGACTCGTCAAAAAATCATATACTGCTGTACTGGGTTAACTTGGCTGCATCCTATTGCCTTTGATTCGTAAATTACAGGCCCTTAACTAATGATGTTAAATATTGAGATCATATAATGCTTTAATTATTAGAGTTCTTAATACATTTACTACACATGTTCTTGAATAAATAATGATAAAACATGGCGTTGAAACACCAAATGATGCACTTGGTTTCATTAATATGTGAGTGTACCGGTATCGCGGAATTGATTATATATAATTATAATATATTATTATAATTTTGAATGCAAAAATCATAGACTTTTTGTATTTGCATATATATATATATATATATATATATATATATATATATATATATATATATTTCCCCAGGCGCTTTTAGCACAGCGGCCCCGTGGTGCTTGGCCTTAAAAATCTATTTCGCCGCGGCGCTTGAAGATTTCACAAGCGCTTGGAAGATATGGTCCGAATGTTATCTGCATTCGGCAATTGACCAACCAAAACAAGCACGCGCTTTTCATCTTTGTGGGCATCAAGTGTTAGACGTTGCACGGGTCGTCTATGGGGGTCAATTATGGTGCTTGCCCTCTTATAATGGTCCATATTGATCGATAATACAGGTAACGTTTCGTAATAGCAATTAAAGGTATGCTAAATCTGTTTGTTTTGTTTATTTTAACTGCTAACGACTATTTCAGCGGTGTTTTAACAATAAGCAGTAACTGGTGTTTGTTGCGGTAGTGGGTAAATGAATTTATATTTACAATAACATGGAGTCGAAAGTCTCATTTGATTGCTACCGCCTTCTTAAAATGTTTCCACACTATTTTTTTCAATGGCAACTATAAATTAACGGCACCAACATTTCATTATTCACATCCAATAGGTAACTTGATATTTAAGGAATACGCTGTATACCTGCAACCAATTTTTCTCAAGTTTGTGTTAAATGAAAGAATGATTAAACCTAAGAAACGACTAGTTCTTGGGTCTGGGAGATCTGCAATTCCTTGTTTCTTGGTCAGGACTACTTATTGATCGTCTCTGTTAGAAAGTGTAAGTGTCCAGGACCTTGCCAGTGATCCTGAGACCATAAAGCAAGCGATTCAGCATGCCAGAGGGTTCAACAGTAGTTGGAAGCAAGATTTTCCATGGGTCACCGAAGCTTAAAGGATGTAAAAATATTTCAACTGACCTTATTTTTAATTTTTAAATTAGTTTTGAAAACAACATAAAATGAAATTGCAAGTGAATAATAAATGTGTATCATTAACTGAAACAGTATATCAGATAGATTTTTTTTGTATTAAAGATTAAACAATTGTGATAGTTGTATTTCAATATAAAATCATATCTTAAGGTAGCTTTATACACATAATATAGGCTATTAATAAAAGCAGTTTATCGATAACTAGTCCACCCTTTCGTAGATATGACGTTCTCTGTGTTCATTTGTAATATGTGCAGACCTACGAGTTTAGCAGTCGGTACTGCTCCGTGTGTTGAAGTGCTTTGAACATGGATGGCAAGGGACTCACTAAGCCGCCATCAGAAGACATATACACACTCCCAAGCCGAACAACTGAGGGTACACCGACTGAGAAATCCGGTTGTGCAGCTTAAAGAGATGGGCTCTCTACAGAAGAAAACCAGGATTGCATCCTTAACGAATTTGAACTAGTTGATGAAGCAAGAAACTCCTCACTCAACAAATTATCTACCTCATTATAATCTAAGTAAGTTGTTCGCCCTCTCTTGCCTACATATGCATCTTCAGCTGGTAGATGCTTGACACGGCTGTTCAAAACACTAGCAAACAAAAGATGCTTTTTGCTTACATATCTTTTTCTATTTAATTCGAAACAATTTAAAAGAACAAATGTCAGAGTGATTAACACATTGTTGTGTATTTTAGACTGCAAAAGAGCCTTTAGCACAATGAAAAGGGTAGACAATCGCTCTCGCCTTAAGTCTGCAGTCCTCAATGCTCTGATGGTGGTCAGCATAAAAGGATAAGGCATTGGGGCAGTGGACTTTGGAAGAACGGTGGATGTCTGGCAACAGGAGAAGCCATGGAGAACGATACAATTTTTTGTCTATGAGACCAATATATAAAGATAAACGGTACAAACAAAGTAAAAACCAGTCTGTAAAACGTGTCCGTAAAGTATGCAATATTATTTATTTTGCAATGCTAACGCCAAAAGTTATCATTGATGCATCTGTTTCCTCCTATTTGGTTCTATTTATATACATTACCTACGATTTTCTTTTGTTTTTTTATTTACTTGGTTTTGCAATATTCATATTATTTATAGGTATAATGTGCATGTTATGAACAACTTTCCTATACTTGTAATATTTAATAATAAGAATTGAATGCAGCAAATCTTAAAACAGGCGAAATTCATCTCACTGCTTATACGAGTACAATACATATTTCGTCAAGAAAATATTTAACACCATATTTCTTAATTTTTAAATAACATTGGGGCAAAAGTTACTTTAAATTGTTACTGACTGTTCATATTCAGTACGCACATTAGCATCATAGCGTTTGCATTGAACCATGCATGTGTGATTCAAATATAAAGATATATGAGTTCACCGCAGATCAAAAGTATTGCAATGCGACGGTAACATTTACACTTGTATACAAAACTAATAATTATACGAATTGTCATTACAATCATACTGTAATACGCTTTTGAAACGTTGTTTAACATGTTGAAACTATATTCATTACAATTGAGCGACAACATATTTTCAAATTCCAAGGGGATAAATATTAAAAAGCATTAAATAGGACAATGCTACATTGCTTTATATTTGTAACCAATTTTGTTAAATACAAAAATATAATACAAAAATAATGCGATTTTCCCAGGGGACAATAACATTCTGATTTCTTCGACAATTCTTTTAATGACAACTTGTCTATTTTGACCAGTTTCACTTGGAATACCAATGATACAATTCTATTTATTTCAATACGTTTTTATTCATGCCAACTACATATCAGCATATATTAGAAACATTCGGAATGTCTCCAGAATCTGAAAATAAATATAATCATTGTTTATACAGGTACAAATAATGCTATGGATTTACATAAATTGAGCACTATTTCTTTATCATAATTAAATCAACAATCAATAAGTAACTGGTTTGTTTATACAGTTTAAACGAAAATTTAATATATTAAAGAATCAACATTTAGCATAATATACATTTAGAAATCTCAAAGATTTATCCACGTATACTCACATATTTACTGATTCTTTACACGTACTTTTTCATAAAACACAATAAGATATAACCTATATACCATATATAAATATACCAATATCAAGTGTATTTGTTGCCGTCATAACGACACTTATAACACGTTTCATAAAAGAAATCTAACGGTAATGAGTATGAGAATCGGATAAATTTTTGTAAAACATTTTTAGAATACGAATGCGACGTTACCTAAACATTAGGATCAAACGGAGGCGAAATAAGGCAACAAGTCCTCCACTGGTGGTAGTCGGGACAATGTCCAGCATCCCACGTGACCACACCATCACAGTATGGTCGGCACACGCACGCTGAAATAGAGACGAACACGGGGTGTGATCTATGAACACGATAGGTTTTAATCGCATATCAGTTTCGTCGGGTCATTCCTGTTAAAGCATTGAATTGATACTTTATGTACCATTGTAAAATTCGCAGCATTAACAGCAAAACATATATAATCCTGTTCAGCATTATAGATCACTTGTAAAATTAAATACAACAATCGTGTACATCATATATAGCATATCATATATTATGTAAATATATTTTATGTCGCAATACCTAAATAAACTATTTTATTATGTAATCACAATATCTAAATAAACTATTTATTATGTAATCATATAACATACATGTGGTTTAACAACCCAATAGGCAATCCTGACGCATGAAGCATGAAGTTCGCTATGCAATTACAAAAAAAATGTGTTACGGGTATTGGAATTCAATATCTTTTGCAATCTGCAAGTCTGCATCATAAGTCATCGGCCATCGAACGAATACTTTTCGTTTCACTGCGTTGATAAAAACTATCTATATCTATACTTTAAATCACAAACTCAAAATAACCCTTACACATATTTTAGACAATATATATTTTAAATATTCACTAAATCAAAAGGGTGCGAAAACAGTTTTCCAAATAAAAATTTAATCTACATTTGCTTTGTTCTTGGCTAAAATGCAAAGATAACATTTATCGAATGTATCAAAAACATATTGCTTACCTTCAGTAATTGGCATGGTAATCATGACAACGTAAGTGATCAGGAGAGCAACAACGTAAACTGTTTTCATTTCGATACTTGTCGTTTGGCTTTTACATTCGGAAACATGTTTTCACTTCGTTTCGAACGCTCTTTATACTCGATTAAAACAAATTTTGTTCAAGGCTTTGTTGTCCACAAAAGACAACAAGGCTGTGTCTGAAGTTTTTTTAATGTGATCCTTCGTTTCGTGATGACATCTCAAATTGTATCGTATGTGTATTCTAATATTTTTTGTTTGATCAAGAATACGCCATTTATATAATGATGGTCTGGAGGATAAATCAAATTAAAAGTTAAGTTTTTTCGGATATGTTGTTAATATAGCAAACGATCACTATCCGGAAACTCTATCAAGAGATATATTATTGTTCTTCTCCACTACTTTAAATGTTAATTGTAACCATCATTCAGGCAGGTAAAAAAACGTCACATGAATTTCCTTGTTAGCGCTGCGTCACTCGTATTTCCTTGTAATATGTATGTAATTACAATAATCATAATATGATAGACCTCTTATATTGTACATTGCATTGTGATTCTAGCTTGTGTTAGTCAGTATAAAGAATTATTACCGATACATCAACTGTTTATATATATATATATATTTGCTCTGTGATCGGTATATACATGACACGTTCTGTCGGTACGATAAACGTTATCGTACGGCGACGTCTCAATTGAAAAAACGTTAATATCGGGCGACATGAATGCACATGAGAGTGTGATGGATGAAGATATCTTCAAATTTAAGAAGCGCGCACAAATTTGAACACAATTCTTTAACGATTTAGATTGTTTTTATTTTGAACTTGACGTTACGTCAATAGAGAGCTACGTGAACGCACTGGTAAATATAAAAGAAGAGATTGATGCAGATTTTGGTGAACACGTGAGGATTTTAACATCATTTTCTCACTATTTGGAAAGAGCGGATTAGTTTCAATTTATGTTTGTTAAACAAGCAGGTATTGCCTTTTCTTTGAAGACTAAACGCGATGCTTGTATTTGTTTCATACGTGTTTTTCTACTAAATATCACGGTTAAGCATATTAAGGAGAAATTTAAGTAAAACAGGATGAAAGTTCCATCACAACACATAATGTTCTATGTAAGGCATAACTCTTTTTAGCAATAGACAAATATACAAATGGAACACACATACCATATCACATAGGCTTTCTGTTTCTAAATAATTATTTATTAGAATGTTGTTGTTTTGTCCCTGACCACAAATGCATTGTATTGAACTGTTCATAGACACCATAGTAAAACTGATTTTCTTATTCATATATATTTTTGTTACAAAGTTTGCTCCTCGCCCATATCAGCCATGTTTACTTTTGTATTGATATAAGTGCTTTTTTCCCGATAGTTAGTTCTGCATGTTTCATAATTAATATACGTTATTCAGGTATTTTTACTAATATCTCCACTCATATTAGTGTAAGAATTACACTTACAAAAGTTATGTTTCTTCTATACTAACATAAATTATGTAGGGTATTCACCTGTTAGGTTCTGCAAGATTCTTCCCTCTTATGAATTCTGCAGATATCATAACTCCTGGTTGACTCAGTAATATAACGTCGGGAGGGTGTTTTCCTTTTGTAAGTTATTTATACAGATTTTCATCTATATACTTGTTGGTTATTGTCCAATATTAGCTCCGAACGGTTCTTCCATTATACTAGTTCTGAATGGTTTTTCCTTTATATAAGTTATAAAGGTTCTTAAATTATATATGCTCTGGAGAGTTCGTCCATTACATACTTGTTTTATTCTTTTTTTCATACCATTAATTTCCCCCAGACCCATAAGGCTGGTCGGTGTCAACATTAATTTAAAATATGGTGTGATAGATTATTCGTCAACTAAATCTAACATCTCTTCATTCCAGCGACATCGTTAAACCAACCGCCTGACGAGTCAAAGATGTAAGCCAATCTACTACGAAACTCCTGTTTGTTCCTATCCTTGGCGGCTTGATCGATTAGAACTCAGTGTGAAGCTCGCTTAACATTTATATTATATCTGTTAAATGCCATACAAGCGTCCTACTTGTTAATATTATTACAACATAACATTTCCGTAAAAGGCAAATTGACACATTTAAACAAAAAGAGCAATAAGCACATTGCGAACAGGTTTTATAAATAATGTGTTAACAATACAGTTAATATTTTACAAGATTTGTTTTTATTAATAAATGTGTTCAATTAAAGATAAATGTTATAATTCTGTATGCGTCTTATTTGATTTAAAAATAGTGAATAGCAATCGTTTTTAGTTTACAAAACTATTGACATGTATTAAATGTATAACTTTTCTTTAATTGCATTAATAATATTAACAAGCTATTACATTATGATACGTTTGATACGTTTGTTAGCACATTGTTTTCTTTATTACTTTAATTTAAAATCATTAATCCTAAAATGTCGAAACGAAAGGCAGAAGATTACGCTTATTCAGTAAACTGTTGTTAAATGTTTGGGTCGGTCTGTCCACGAAATCAACGAAAAAAAAACAACACAAATGATAATTAATTTGTATCATGAATTTAGTTGTTTGTTGCCTATAAGCATCTACATCCATGAAATTGGCTGGTATTTGGTATTAAGAAATCAATACCGATCCAAAGTTTAATACCTAGCTGGGTATTTGCTAGACAAAATAAAGCGAATAACGTGCCAAGGCGAAATCACAGCTAGGTATAGAGTATCCGAACTATTGCGAATATTGAGCCAGAGAAAAATACCCAGCTAGATGGTGAGTCTTCGGACGTAATCGAAACTCAAGTCAGGAACGAGTACCTTGTTAGTAACTGAGGTTTCGAACTATCGAAAACACCGAGTCAGAGTGGGTTTTGTTTATTATAAAATTTGCAAATATCAAGGCAACTCGAATACCCAACTTGGTGATCAGTATTCGAACGTTAGGGAATATTAAGCCAAGGTCAAAGATCCTGCTTGGTATTGGGTACTGGAACTTAATCATGTCACTTTATCGCTTATTGTTCGTGGAGAACACACAGTGACAAACAAAGTTCATTTCTCTTCATTTAACAGTGTGTAACTAATCGTTCGATAACACGTGATGCGCATATTGTCACAATGACGTGACTCGCATTTACTACATTTTGCTACATTTCGAATAGAGCAAGTCCGTCCATTTTCATTAATGTCAATTTATCCGTATAACAATGTGGAATGAAATACTCAACAACAACGCCATATGTGAATTCCAGTATTGGCTTGGTCAAAGAGTTCCCTTACTACTTGTTACTTGCCGATTGGCTGCCCGCTAAAGTATTGTTCCAAAATTACACTCCCCGGGTATTGTGTAACAAAATTTTTCACGTGTTTACCAATTTATCGGATATTCCTTTCAGACATCCGATGCGACTACTCCTGGTGATAATAAAGTATTATTGTACTCGTCCTCATCGCATAGTTCAATGGATATAGAAGATAATTTAATAAGATTGGGATTCCCGCGGCAGTCTGGTGATGATAAGATATTATTGTAATCGTCGATACTCACACAGTTCAATGGATTTAAGAGATAACTTAATAAGATTAGAATTCCCGCGGCAGTACTTTTGACCGTTTTATCAACTTGGATACCTTTTAAATACACATTGCTGAGTAACATATTCATTCGTCTAGAGTATCTTATCTTTGACCTTTCAAATTGTTGATTTAGCCTACTTTAACAATGAATGTAAAGGTATGTCTGGTTTTTACTAGCAAGATATCTTAATTAAAGATATATTTTATGTATACTCTTATATTATTTATAATTTAACAAATAATAATAATTTTGAAATTCTATAATCATGGCCAATATATCACAAAGATGTATTATTAAATTTCCAAACTTTATTTGTATTATTATTGTTTCTAACATTCAAATATTTTCTTTATTATGATGTAAGATGTATCATATTAATGTAAATGAACTTTTTACATTTTCTTACATAACTTAAACATCTATTTAATTTCTGAAAATGCATAAACATCTCTTGATAATTTCTGATATACAATTATGATAACTAAATTTACTCATAAATTCCTATCACAGTATCAATATTATCTGTAATTAAATCATATTGTAATATTATATTACATTATATTTATGTTATATGAATAAACAATATATTATATGGATAAATAACTAATTAATTTATTTATCTCTACGGGGCTGTTACGTTACAATCAGTTTCGAGATATGGTTCAATTTCAGCTTGGTATTGAGTATTCAAGCTTTAGCGAATACCTAGTGGGTTATTGGATATTCGATATTTAGCAGATATGGAGTCTGGGATAATTACTTGCTGGACATCGGGTATTCAATCTTCATCTCAAATCGGAACATGGCGAATACAATGCTTAGTATTGTGTTATTCGAACTGTTGCTAATATCGAACAAGTGTCCTAAATCGAGCATAGTATTGGGACATCGAACAATTGCTAGCAACGATAAAGGGAAGAATAACAATATGGGTATCTTGTTTTTCAACAATAGCGAATATCAAGGTAAGGTTGAAATTTTGGCCATCACTAATATGTATATTCCAAATTGAAACACAAACGTCGAGCTTGAAAGCATATTCCGCTAGCTCTAAGGTCGAATTTCAAACATGAATTGCGAATATGGAGGTAGATTCAATTTCGTGCATGCACTGGCATCGAAGTTCAAAGGTCGACCGCGAATATCGAGCTTGTGTGAATTTCGTGCTAGCTCTTCGATCAAAATTTTAACGGCCAATATCGACTTAGGTTTAATTTTATTCTCGCACTGACATCAACATTTAATGGCGAACTGCGATTCTCGAGCTTGTACGAGTATCGAAATACCTTTTAGATCAAAATTTAAATGTTAGCGGCTATTTAACGCAATGATACGTGTTTCGTCAAAAATGTACGTGAACAGGTAATAAATCAAACAGAAAACTGATATACCTGAAAAGCCATCTTTGTGTATTTGTATAATAACATCTGATTAGACACGCTGCTTACATGCATATTTCAATTATACAAACGTACCTTTAAACATGGCATGTGACATAAACTAAAACTATGCATACCTGCTCGGCCAATTGAAAGGCATGTGTCTGATATATTTCCTCGCTTCGATCAAAATCTTTAACAAAAGACGAATGCTTGCGGGTCATACATAATTGTATCAATGTTGTTGATGATTTAAAAGTGAATGATGGTCGCACCGCCTCGTCTTGTTTGGTAAACACTGCGTTGAACAACACGCTGTTTAAATAGAGTACAAATACCGCTCAACTGAAAGTATTCAGATATTCCGATTGCAAACACCGAAAGAAAAAATATCACAATGAAGACTGCTTGCCTACTTGCCCTCCTAGTCACGTGGGTTGTTTTGGCTATGATGGGAATGGCTGAAAATACGTGGCTTTATTTAGGAGTATTAATTTGTTGTAACCTTGTTTACATGTTCATATTCAATTCTGTTGTTTTTCGATTGTAAATTAAAGCAAAGTTTATATCCCGCCCCATGTAGTTTAACAATAGGCTTCATGCAAATGTCAGATATACTGTCTATGTTGATTGAAAATTTTAACTTGATTTACATTAATACTTAGGAAAACGCATAAACGCAAAAAAATGAAATTAATTTTATAATAAAACAATAATTTTAAAAGAAAACAACGAGTGTCTATTAAAAATAAATTTGCATTGTTAGTCAGTAAAATCAGTTAGGTTATAATTTGAATGACATATGACATATTCCTTGTACTTTTCTGGTTTATGACTTTTCATATATACATGAACTGCAATTTTATTCCCAAGTGGCTTGCGACGAGCGCAAATGTTTTACACTATGATACAATATACGTGTTAAATATGATACAATGTGCAGTAAATGTGCTCATTTTACCATGTCCATTCCAGAAACACATCTGCATGATGTTCATCGAGGGCAAGCTGGGCTAAATGCATGTGCGTAAAGTGTTGTCCCAGATTAGCGTGTGCATTCTGTACAGGCTAATCAGGGAAAACAAATTTCCGCCTAGAGTGAATTTTTGCTCAGAAAATTTAGAAGAGACTTCCTTTAAATGAAAAACAACAGCCATTGTGGCTTAACTGCCGACTGCACAGGCCAATCTGAGATGACACTTTACACTCATTATGGCAAGTTTTTCTGGAACGAGGCTAATTTCTCCAACTATTCCTGAGACGCATCCGCATGGTTTTCATTTAGGGAAAAACGAAGAGCTGGGGTCATGCCAAAATGGTGATCCGTATTTTGGACGAACACTTTCAGGAGGACGATGGCACTCAGGCCTGGACACTCGAGGGCATAATTGACGCGGTGCGCAACTGTGGGGACCACCGCAGCTCCCTTGTGTATCTCAGCCAGGAGTGCCAGCTCTGCTTCTGCCTCAATCCCATGTCAAAGGTTATAGTAAATAGTGTTTAGAGTATTTGTGTGTTTGGTTTATTGAATTTAATGCTTTTGTGAATTTGATTAATTGTGTTTAATTCATGTGTGTGTTTGGTTAATTCTATTTAATTGTATTTAATGCAATTGTGAGTTTGATTATTTGTATTGGATGCATTTTTGTGTTTTGACAATAGTTTTTTATGAATCTTTGTGTTTGGTTAATTGTAGTTCATGCATTTGATTAAATGTATTTTATTCATGTGTGTTAGCTTTCTGAGTTTTTGTATGTTCCTATTTTTAGTTTTATTGTAATTTTTTTTTAAGTGTTGATCTTCAAGCTTATTTCCAGGATGTTGTTATCAAGTAAATAACAGTTTATTCTGGGCATACAATAATTTTGTTATGACTCAAAGTTGCACTTAATGTAATAACTACTCTTGTAAAACTCATTGATGGAAAAACAAAACAATACAATTCCTTTTGGAATAATTATTAATCTTTGTTCTAATAACTGAATAAAACGTTTAATGTCACAAACTGTATTGGTAAAATTCATACAAAACACAACTAACAAACTGATCTTTGATAAAAATACATCGTTAATAACCAGGGTACAATTCTCTCTCTGACAACATATCATGAAGCTGGGAAACTGCAACTGTAACATCTGTAAGGGCTGCGTGAAGCAGTATTTTGAGGTGGCCATACGTGAGGATCATGTGCGCAACTGGAACTGCCCGCGGTGCCTTAGTCCTAGTCTGGAGGATGAGCAGGAGTCCTACTCTTACTTCGAGTACCTTGTACTGCTGGTAATTATTAAACTTTGAGTTCCTCGTACTGCTGGTAATTATTTTACTTTTATACTTTTTGAAAAAATTGCCTGTACTTAGAAATGCCTTGTAAATAGAAAAGGGAGACAACTTGCTACTTCCTGTTCCTGTTAAACATGTGCTTTGGCTTGGGGAGACTACTGCTAAAAACAATGGATATACAAAACAACTAGTTTGCTTCCGTTAGACAATGTAGCTTTGATCTAAAATAATTTAAGCGTATTATTGAAATTCAATAAGCTGTATTATTTTAAGAAACACAGGCAGAATCTCCTTTCCAATGACATTTTATTAGTACAAATACAAATTATAGAAAACAGAAGAATAAGAATGTCAGTTTTTTACCACAGTGCCTCCACAGTGCCTCCTATGAATAGCAAGGTCAAACTTGTCATTTGGAGTAAGACAGTGTTTGAAAAATCCAAAAGCCCCGGGAACCAGATGATGTCATGTTTAGCTCCACCATTTCAAGGTAAAATTACTTCTGCTGATTTTGTCTCCTCCATATCCAGTATCCTCAATTTATCATACGTCTCCTCCATATAAAGTCTCCAAACTTAATACGTCTCCAAAGTCTCCAAAATGAATCTTCAAAATAAGTCTTCAAAGTGAATCTCCAAAATAAGTCTCCAAAATAAGTTAAGTCTCCATAACAAGTCTCCATAATAAGTCTCCTTTATCCATTAATGGTAAAAAAGTCTCCGTTGTTTGGCCGCCTTTTCCGATCCACACTTAAGCAATTTGGTGTTAAATCAGGAGAGGCTGCCTTCCAAACAGAATTTTATTTCTACAAATTATGCATTGCATAAATTGAGACAACATCGGAAAGGAAAGGTAGCAGTTTAATGATTGCCAAAGTTATCAAAATGCATTTACATTTGAATAATTGTATATCTGACATCATCTGATTCCCAGCAGCCTCGAATTTTCCGCCACAACAAATGGGAATATTTACAGAACCATTTGTCCTTCAAAATAGGCTGCAACATTTAAAGTGTCTTACATTTCAAAATATTTTTGTGATGATTTGGAAAGTTGTTCTGCTGTGCATTCCCTTAAGCGTGCAGCGACTCTTTTGCAAAAGGAGATCACCATCATGTTCTCGGAGTCTAGCAACAGCCCTAAAAAAACAAAGCCTTGTTGTTGGCCCTTCTGTCTTTTCGTCTGCTAATGGTACACCTAACTGTGACACGCAAGTTACAAATACTGACATAAGTTCCCTGCATTACCCTGAATCTTGCTTGCCTCACCCTAAAAAATCATCCAAATAGTGCATAAGTTTGTTTGGACTGGACTTATGTTTGACTACAAATTCCAAAAAATCTGCAAATAGATTAAACAAATTGCAGCTGATTGAGCAACCAAATGAAAGGCATTTGTAAAAGTAATACATGTTATCGAACATGTACCCAAGCTGACCAAAATCTTGTGGAGAAACTGGCAGTAAGCGAAATGCATTTTGATATCCATTTTAAACAGTTCACAGTTTTTACCTAACGACTGAATCATTTCAATGGCCTGATCGAAACTGCTTTATTGTACTGAGCAAACTATAGAGTCATTTAGGGACTGGCCAGCTGGGTAAGAGAGTTGATGGATAAGCCGAAACTAACCACTAGATTTCTAAGGAACAACATCAATTGGTAATACTCTTGGAGTTGAGATTGGACGGTATTGAAATGGCTCCTCTACCGGAGCTACGCTGGCCGCATCTGGTATAAGACCTGTTTTCGCATGACGCTGTTCATATTATCAATTATCTCGCCCACATGCATACACATCAACAACTAGTATGTGTATTTAGATGTGAATCAAGTTCCTTTGTGCCTGAGGCTGCAGTATGTAATGACCAGGAGTGTCTGCAATCCACGTTTTGGTGCAAGCCAAGTGATTGTTTTATCAAAATGAAAAATCATGTGTGTAATTAATACAAATTTACATGCTATATATGTTAATGCCATCGTGCGTTTGTTGATCGGGGCATTAACATTGTGTATTACTTTGCAACGCTTACATTGAAACGTTTTTGAGGCAACCAAATCGTGCGGCATCAAAGCTAAACTCTCTCTCTCTCTCTCTAGGACGAGATATATAGAAGAGAGAGAGTAGGTATCGAAAGATAAAGAGAGGAGAGAGAAGATATCTCTATAGAGAGAGCTCTCTCTCTCTCTCTCCTCTCTCTCTCTATCTCTCTCTCTCTGTCTCTCTCTCTGTCTCTTCTCTCTGTCTCTGTCTATTGTATCTGTCTCTCTTGTCTCTGTCTCTGTTCTATCTCTCTCTGTCTCTCTCTCTCTGTCTCTCTGTCTGTCTGTCGTCTGTGTCTGTCTCTCTCTCTTATGTCTGTTTTCTCTCTCTGTTCTCTCTGTATCTATAGAAATGTCTCTCTCTCTCTCTGGCTATGAGAGGGGGTGGTCTCGATAGAGGGGTAGATCTATATAGGGGTTTGCTCTCTAGATGGGGGATCTCTATTCTATAGATCTAGAGAGAAGAGAAGAGAGAGAGCGAAGAGAGAGAGAGAGAGAGAGAGATCGAGAGAGAGAGAGAGAGGAGAGAGGAGAGAGAGAAAGAGAGAGAGAGAGAGAGAGAGAGAGAGAGAGAGACGAGAGAAGAGAGAGAGAGAGAGAGGAAGCTTCTTCTCTCTTCTATCTTCTATCTCCTCTCTCTCTTCCTCTCTCTCCTCTCTCTCTCTCTCTCTCTGTCTCTCTGTCCTCTCTCTCTCTCTCTGTCTCTCTCTCTCTGTCTCTCTCTCTCTCTCTCTCTCTCTCTCTCTCTCTCTCTCTCTAAATGTCGTATTTGTAAACTAGAATGTTCTACATGTAAATAATTTAATATATTTTAGAACATGCGAGTTTTTTGACAACATCATTTACTTACCATAGTTTTAATTCTTATTTAGAAAATCTACAATCTTAGTGCCCTGTGGAAAGTCAATGACTAGGATCATATGCCACGTCTACCCCAAATCTACGATGAATTGTTTTACATGTCCTCGAAAAACGTCTAGTTAAACCGGGGACACAACTTTACGGCGTCAAAAAGCACAAGTAATGCTATCGTTGTGCAAGTTACATTTGCTTTAGATTGCACGAATGCCTTGATTTGAAGAAAAACATCATGGAGAATTTAAAACCGATTTCATGCCGTTACAATATATTACCTAGACATTGTTTTCAGTTTAGGATTCTTGGTGTAATAAATATCATTTGGGAAGAAAAGATAAACTAGTTCACCATTTTCAAACTCGCCTCATCAAGTATCATGAAAATTCGACAAACATGTGGCCTATAGGGTATTAAAGCCATATAAGGAAACCGTATGAACAATCCAATTGTTGCATGTCTATACCCAGCGGTCTCATTAATACGAACCATATTTACTGATGTAATGGTCGCATGTCAATCTCTCATAGTGAAGTAGTAAAGCAACGTTTTCAATATACAGGGTTCGCATTTAAATCTGCCTTGCTCTAGTTTTAACCCTCCATATTCACAGTACTGTGGTCGCATGTCAATATCTCGTTGTCTAGTAGTAATGCACCGTATTCTCAATACAGAAGTCGCGTTTTAATCTCAATTGGTCTAGTAGTAACGAAACAATTACAGATTACATGGTTCTTATGTCAATCTCACGAGATTTTAGAGTAACACACTGTATTCATATGACAGGTTTCGTATTAGCGATGGTCACCTAACTTTTAATACTTTGTTTAAATATGAAATAGTCTTGAAGTAATGTAATCTTGAATAGGTATGTCTCTTAAAAGTATTCAATAGAATGGTTTTATGCATGTTTTATGTGAATATTTGTATGTGTGTATGTATAATTATGTATGTATGTATACGAATGAGACAATAATAAAGTTTGAATATATGTCAATCTCTACTGGTCTAGTAACGCAACTTATTCACAATACAGAGGTCGGCAGTCAATATCACGTGGTCTAGTAATAACGCACTGTATTCACAATTCAAGGTTCGCATGATCATCCCTATTGCTCCAATATTAACACACCGTATTCAGCATATTGGCGGCCTTTTTATGGATGTATTGTGTACAAGGGTGTGTCTAACTGACATAAACCAGTTCAGTTAAGCATATGCATCTCAAATAACATTAACCTACATACACATGATTTACGAAAATTTAGCGTGTATATTTTATCTTTAAAAAATTGGATTGGAACGGAGCACATTTTCTTCTATAGTTCTGTTCATTTAAAATACATGGTATTGCCTTTTTTCAAACCGAACATAATTGGTATTTATCCGAAAACGCCCGTAAGGAAAAGCGTACTACAACAGGAAACATTGGGTATCGAGTATAATAAATTGAGTACATGGAATGTAAAAAGTAAATTGTTAGGAAAAGAAAAAGAGTTTACAAAGTAGTGGAAAAGAAAAGATAAGTAAATAATGTTCACTTTACACAATAAATATGGTAACTGCATTGATGAGTTTTGCATCAGTTTGTTAAGAGTGTCATCTCCATATAGAATATGTTCAATACCTAGGGCGGAATACATGGATATGGATCTTTGAAAATTCTTCGCGATTATTCACACATCGTCTTCATTTCAAACAAAGTGTTTAATTTGATCAACAGAGAAATGAAGATGACGAGACATGTGGATCACTGTCATTTAGATTTGTGTATCAATATAGAGGAAAGTATATGACAGTGACGTTAAAACATTACTTAACAAGACTATTGCCAAGCAATATATGTCCCCTACCGGCTCCACCATTGTCCGAGTATATATATATATATATATATATAGTTATATAAGTAAAATGTAATAATCCAGATTGTGAATATTATATAATAAAGTAAAAACACGTGTCTGGGATTTTTAAATATATATTGATTTAGCCAACGCGTTTCGCATAGCTCATCAGGGCATAATACAATATATTACAACGTCAAAATGTCATGGAGATAACGTCATATGAATTATGACGTCATAACGTCAATAAATATTAAATGAAATTTAATTTGGGTTTAAATACATGTATAAAATGTTGTTCTTTTGCTAACCTAGCTGAAATATTGTTTGAAAATAGCTTATAAAATGGAAATATTTCAAATTTTGGTTCATTATGTGAACATTCATCTAAATGTTTACTTAAAGGCATCTGTCTTGTTGAGGGGTCTCGCATTTGTTGTTCATGGACAGATCGCCTATTTCTAAGTTTATCGCCAGTTTGGCCTATATAATATTGTTTGCATCCATTGCATACTAATACATAAATCACATTTTGTATATCACATGACATATTAGTTTTTATTTTGAACATTTTGCCATTAAAATCAAAAGAATTCCCTTCAATAATATAACCACACAGGGCGCATCTAGGGTCATTACATTTGGATACTCTTGGTTCTTGAGATGAAAAGTAAGATTTGGTTAACAGACGTTTTAAATTAGGTGGCTGTCGCTTACATTTTATTATCTTCTGATTTGAAATTATTTTCTTCATAACCGGGTCTGTTTGTAAAATGTCAATGTTGTTTTTTAATACGCCAAACAGTTCTTTATTTTTTGGATTTTGTGTTGAAATAAATGAAATTATATTACTCTTGTCTTTTTGTGTTGCTTTTGAAAGTAATTCAAGTTTAGGGATGGAAAGTGCTTTTTTAATACCTGTATTTATAATAGATTGTGGATATTTTCTTTGAATAAGGGAATGCTTAAGTTCATTTAAACGTTTTAGTTTAAGTTTATCATTCGAAACTATGGTGCAGATCCGTTTCGCTAAAGTGAAAGGAATATTTATCTTTGTGTGTTATTATGACACGAGGTAAAATTAAGATATTGTTTTAGAATCGGTTTCTTTGTAATATATATCAGTATTAATTTCAGTATTGTTTTTTATAATCAATATATCAAGAAATGGTAACTCGAGTGTGCTTGTTTGCATTGTAAACTTGATATCCGAATGTAAGTTGTTTAAAATAGTATAAAAGTTTTGAAGTTCATGGGGAAATTTTGTCCAGAAAATAAAGCAATCGTCTAGAAATCTTTTCCAAAATGTTTTTATAAAAGAAAGAAATTCATCATTATAAATTGATCCAATTCTTGCATATAGTTTTTGTTCTAAAAATCCCACTACCAATGTAGCGTATGTTGGCGCGAATTTAGTACCCATTGCAGTCCCTTTAGATTGGTTGTAGTACTTATCATCAAAATTGAAGTTATTATTTTCAAGTATTATTTTTATGCCTTCTTTTATAAACCGTTGCGAAAACCTTTCATTAACCGAATCTGGATATTTTTGAAGCCAATAATCAATAGCTTCTAAACCAAGAGTATGCGGTATATTAGAATATAAATTAATTACATCAAATGATACTAATGTACTTGACTCTGGAACTTGTGAAGGTATATGTTTTAGGAAATCTATGTTATTTGTTATATTGCTATTGACATATTTTACAAACGGTTTTAACAAGATATCCAATAAAGAACTTAAACGACTTGTTTCACAGTTAGTTCCAGCGACTATTGGGCGAAAGTTTAAATCGTCTGGATCCATTAACTCTATATATTCTGAATTGCTATGTTTAATTGCATCCTGAATGATTTTACTTTTATGAATTTTTGGAAGACCATAAAATAGACTTGTTTTCCATTCGAATTTTACTAAGAAATCATTTTCCTGTTTAGTTAGTTTATTATTTTCCTTTAGTAAATTGCGTATTTTTGAAAGTGTTATTTGACTACCATTATCAGGGATTTGTTTATAATATTCAACGTCATTTAACATTGCTAATAATTTTCTTCTATAAAAGTCTGTATTCATTATAACAATTCCGCCACCCTTATCTGCTTCTTTAATAGTTATGGATTTGTCTTCTGCTAATAAATCTATAGCTTTTCTTTCTTTTAATGATATGTTATGTTTAGTGTCATTTTCCATTTGAGAATGTTGAAGGCAAATTGTTCGAGTAACATTTATATAATGGTCTAGTGTATTATTTCTATGTTTAGGTGGATAAAAGGACGTTTGATTTTTTACAATAGAATTGTTTGTATTATTATGATCACTATTATTAAAAAACTCTTTAAGTCTAAGTGATCTATGAAAATCATCAACATCTTTTATTTGATCATAAGAATCATTTTTATATTTAGGTGTTGGTGTAAATTTAAAACCCCTCAATAAGACGTCAATTTCAGTTTGAGATAATGATCTTTTTGAAAAATTGCAAATTTTTGTAAATAATTTTGAATTTTCAGCTAGGTTACCTAAAGTTTCTATGTCGGACTGCTCCACTCCCTGCCTCCTTCTAAAAACTTTTCAAAATAGTATAATAGAAAACTATTTTTCAAAACTTTTATACTATTTTAAACAACTTACATTCGGATATCAAGTTTTCAATGCAAACAAGCACACTCGAGTTACCATTTCTTGATATATTGATTATAAAAAACAATACTGAAATTAATACTGATATATATTACAAAGAAACCGATTCTAAACAATATCTTAATTTTACCTCGTGTCATAATAAACACACAAAGATAAATATTCCTTTCACTTTAGCGAAACGGATCTGCACCATAGTTTCGAATGATAAACTTAAACTAAAACGTTTAAATGAACTTAAGCATTCCCTTATTCAAAGAAAATATCCACAATCTATTATAAATACAGGTATTAAAAAAGCACTTTCCATCCCTAAACATGAATTACTTTCAAAATCAACACATAAAGACAAGAGTAATATAATTCCATTTATTTCAACACAAAATCCAAAAAATAAAGAACTGTTTGGCGTATTAAAAAACAACATTGACATTTTACAAACAGACCCGGTTATGAAGAAAATAATTTCAAATCAGAAGATAATAAAATGTAAGCGACAGCCACCTAATTTAAAACGTCTGTTAACCAAATCTTACTTTTCATCTCAAGAACCAAGAGTATCCAAATGTAATGACCCTAGATGCGCCCTGTGTGGTTATATTATTGAAGGGAATTCTTTTGATTTTAATGGCAAAATGTTCAAAATAAAAACTAATATGTCATGTGATATACAAAATGTGATTTATGTATTAGTATGCAATGGATGCAAACAATATTATATAGGCCAAACTGGCGATAAACTTAGAAATAGGCGATCTGTCCATGAACAACAAATGCGAGACCCCTCAACAAGACAGATGCCTTTAAGTAAACATTTAGATGAATGTTCACATAATGAACCAAAATTTAAAATATTTCCATTTTATAAGCTATTTTCAAACAATATTTCAGCTAGGTTAGCAAAAGAACAACATTTTATACATGTATTTAAACCCAAATTAAATTTCATTTAATATTTATTGACGTTATGACGTCATAATTGATATGACGTTATCTCCATGACATTTTGACGTTGTAATATATTGTATTATGCCCTGATGAGCTATGCGAAACGCGTTGGCTAAATCAATATATATTTAAAATCCCAGACACGTGTTTTTACTTTTATTATATATATATATATATATATATATATATATATATATATATATATATATATATATATATATTTGTTGCCATAGCAACCAGAATTTGTGACGTAGGAACAAAATGCAATGACGTGCATAATGTCCACAGTAAGATCTATCTATGTTTCAAGTTTCATGAAAAAATATGAAGAATTTTAAAGTTATCGCAGGATCTAGAAAAGTGTGACAGACAGACTCACAGACAGTCGCACAGAGCGCAAACCATAAGTCCCCGACGGTGAAACCGGTAGGGGAAAATAACATTGAATCGGAAAAAGTGCTTACACTTGTTTTTATTATAGCTTAAGATTCATACACTCAGTGGTTCCAGACAAGAATTGTTCACAGAATAATAGGAACTAAATCTGTGTTGTATAAAATGAACATTGTTAATGGCACTTAATGTTCCTTTTGTAATGAAGATGAAGAAACTGAATTACATATATTCTGGGATTGCAATTTGTATGTTATTGAATGTTTAAGTGTTACAAAATGTGCAAAAATATAATGAGATTTCCTATCAAACGATGCTATTTGGGAGTACAAGCATTAACAAGACTGATATCTATATTGTTATCCTGGAAATTTAAAAGTACATACAATGTATTTGTATTCAAAAGAAAGGGTTTATTTCCTTCAAAAAGAGGACTGACGAATAGTAAAACTATGTGTAGACCAATAGCATAGTCTTATTTTAAATTGTGTTGATTGCTTTTACTATTTAATACCATGGTCATTTGATTTGTCTATGGTTGATTAAAGGTTGATATTTTTCGGAAGTCCAAATGTTTGTTTCTATCATAACATGACATTTGTGTATGTGTCTGTGTGTGTTAAATGTGTGTTTGTGTCTGCATTATGTTATGCATTAATTTTATCTACGGTAACCTCTATTATAGCAATACCTGTAATATATCAAGCAAGTTGAACAAATTGTTAAGAGAACTCTTTTATATACTAACAAATTAACATGTTAACTAACAATAAAATTTATCATGTATGGAGGTGAATAAAAGCTACATAACAGAACAAAAATTAAGTATGCATGCGAACTATAATAATTGTTTTTAATAATAATTATACAATTACAGATGAAATATTGTGAAGCATACATGGAATTTAAAAGTAACTGAGTATAAATAATAAGTTTGATTGTCACTCAAATACACAGGTCCCAAGGTCAATGTCATAACTCTGTCTTTGGATTTTTTATGCCCCCGGTAGGGTGGCATATAGCAGTTGAACTTTCCGTCAGTCAGTATGTCAGTCTGTCTGTCCGTCCGAAAAAAAAACTTTAACGTTGACCATAACTTTTGCAATATTGAAGATAGCAACTTGATATTTGGCATGCATGTGTATCTCACAAAGTTGCACATTTTGAGTGGTGGAAGTTCGAGGTCAAGATCATCCTTCAAGGTCAAAGGTCATTTTTTTATAAATTTCAAAGCGGCGCATTAGGGGGCATTGTGTTTCTGACGAACACATCTCTTGTTTTAAATATTTAATATCTATCCATTTTAGTGTTTAAGCTATACAAAATACTAATAATGAGAATGCACAATGATCATTTAGGGTTTGTTCTTTTTCAAGGAATGTTCTGACAGTTATTGTTGTAAACTCAGTTAAACACTACACGCTTTTATTTCTTTGAATACATTAATATGATAGTAAGTGTTTATTAGATGTAAAAAGCAGACAGGTTATTTATCATTTAAAGAAACGGGATATTCCCATGGTTATTTGATACACATTATTACGATGATAAAATCATATCATTTATCATCTCGCAGTCGATTTATAAAGAATTTGAAATGTCATGTGGTATATAAAAAAGAATACATGTTAGTGTGACAATGAGAAGACAATCCGCAAGATGTGTCTGCAGTGTACCAGCATAAACAGGAAGATGCGGTGGTTATCGTTCTGTCGTCTTCATAATTTTACTGCAGGTAGTGCTGTCGCTCATGCAAAGCGTGCGCTCTCATTGGCCAATATCGATTGTCAAATACAACGACGCTCCGCCTAGCATAGTTAAGCAGCATACTGACTTGCAAAATTCCCTTTACATAAGTTGTCCGCTAGCGCGAACAACTAACAATTTGTCAGAAAATAATTTTGTAAAATCCCATTAATCAATTCAACTTATTAACTCAACCAATAAGACCTTATCCAAAGCAAGTGTACGTGCAATTCTAAATCTTTAACGCTATTACTTGAACAAAACGTGCAATGCTAAACCATTGTGACTGTTTAACATCTGGATTTGTAAACCATGCACTGAGTGCAGGATTTCCATATTATTTATATTGTGCAATTTTTATAAATAATTAAAAAGACTTCATACTATTTAAGCTTTTAAATGAAATTTATACATCGCGGAGATTTGACAACCTATCCACAATTATTCACAAAAAGTCGACGTTTCTCACGAAGATACTTGAGAGTTCAGTTCATATTCGGTAACGATTACACACAAAAAAAGAATGGACGCATTGTACAATGCGTTTCGTTTGTTGAAACATTTTGCAGCATTAAATAGTAAGACATAAACAGAAACATGAGACGTCTTTAACAACCTACTAGTACATATAAGTGAATATTCAGATTCATATTTAGCAATTATGTAGGAAATTATACAAAAGGTAAAATAAGCAAAAACAGAAAATAAACTTTTTATTATACCACGAAAAACATATTTAGATCAATAGGTGTTTTAATTCCTTCGTTGGATTTTACATGTTACGAATACGTAAAGAACTATTAACACAGTGAAGCTTTATTTTTAGCACTATGTCCGGTATTTATTTATTATAACCAAATGCCAACACAGTGAACATAAATCTTAGCAAATCATAGTTTGGAAGGATTTGCTTCAATAAGGATTGCCCTTTTTATTAATAACTCTATTCAATAGTACATTCGTTTAGGTTGTCTTGTGTATATTTCTGTCATTTATCGTAGATGACTTCATCCTAGGTGTTTGAAGTTGACATAGAAGATCGACATTCTGGTGCGAATATCGAGCAAGCTCTGACATCGACATTTATATGCGAACCGTGAATATCAAGCTGATGCGAATATCGAATTGGTGGGAATGATAAGTTGTGTTAACTTTAGAGCACTGGTTCGTTTCTAACTGTTGGCAAAGGCAAGTGGCTTAAGTAGCTGTTATTTTGAAATCATGTATCGTGGAAACAATTTCGACAGGCTACGAGTTAGTAAATTTAAACTAGGACAGGTCCTTTATCATATCCAAATGTTTGTCTACCTTAAAATGTTTAAATATGCATTTCATGTGTATTATCATTTTAATTGTATGTTTGCTGTGATTTGTTACACGAGGTTTTGAAAATATCGTTTTTTCTTTAGTTGTTTCTCCAACCTTATCACGCCCATTCTGTCGCTATTTGAATGTACGTAACCGAATTATTTACCCGAGTACCACAGAATAAGGGCACTTAAATATTGCATTTACCAATCTTCAGTTATTTCTTCTGCATAACTCAGTGCAAACTTTTTTGCCAACCATTATCATTAATAAACTGACCAAAATAGTATGTGATGCGATTATTGCCTATTTTTTTTTTGTTTTAGAGCAAAGATGCACAATGAGTAAGATCTTTAATTAACAATGTTTATTTATAGGCATTTGTTGCGTAGTGAATGTAGTCCAAACCACGAACACTGCTACCTAGTTACATTCTTCTGTGCTTCATCATTCTGACTCATTTCAGATTGCACTACCATGCGTCCGATTACGTTGTCATGTTTTAGTTTGTTATAATAGGTATTATTTCATTACTTGTAATATTTATAACGATATCCGAAAAATTGCTTTCTTTCATAAGTTCCAAGCAACATAATAAGGTATACACTTTAAAAATATTACATGCTGGTCTGCACTTTGGCATATATCTCCATTATCAAGGAGGTCTTACATATAAATATATGTATATATTTCAAAAGAAGCTTGCTTAATTTTTATTTCGAGTTTTCATTGGTTAAAGAAACGATATTCACAGAGTAATTTAAAGACGTTGCATTTTATTCAAGGAATATATTCTGTCTTGCATAACTCACCAACGCACACTAATCTGTGCTTTCAGAACAAGACGTCCATTAAAAATCTGTTCAAAATCACATATCATGTCAAATGCAATTATTTGAATGAATCAACAGTTTGTCAATAAAAGAGGTTGACGTCGCTTCTTTTCTCCTTTCAACTTTTGCTTAGTTAAATTTCTTGTCTTGCCAACATTCTCTCTACGCTATCATCGTTCTGATTATGTTTTCGTATTGTTTGTATTGTATTAGTGATCGGCTCGCTGCATTAACTTTAAGACGTTGTACATGTTCTGTCTGTTATTTGCTACTGATGGTGACTTGAGTTTCACTTTATTTTACACTTTTATTCTTAAAAAAACAAGAAACTACCACAGGCTTACATAGGTTAATTGTACAAGCATACTTTTAGCAACCATAAAAAAAGAACAAGAAAAGCAAAAAACAAATTAATACGGCATCATTTAGTTACAAAATAACATCGAGTAAATTCGTATATGGATGATCTAATAAATTAAAAAAAAACAACTACCAAACAGATAAAACGTAAATGAATAACAAGCTAGAATATAGGATCCGAAAATCAAAATATCATCATAATATTTAAAATATTTTTCAAAAACATTTCGCAAACCCATTCATGTACATAACACCGGTGCAATATTTGGAATATAATAAATATTCTGTGCGTGTGTGTCCCTACACTACATGTACACAATTGGCGTAGAATTATTAAAAGGAAATTTGTCACTATAAAGTTCCAAAAAACAATTATTAAAAAAATGTTATATATAACAGTGAATGCAGTTTCTTTTTTATTTGAACTTAACTCGTTCATTTGCAGGCAAACACAGATCTATTCAACACTAAGGCGTTTAACGCGAGTTTCCATATCATGTCCTGTTTCGACCTTGTACTGCAGTTCCCTGGGTACCTCGGTCTCACTTCCGGTGTCGGCTAGAAGGTTGCTCTGGTATACAGACTTGTTCTCGTTTTGCTCCACGTCAAGCACCCACTGCCAAGTGACCACTGTTTGACCAGGTTTCACTGAAACGTAATATATTTGATTATATTTATTACATGGAAACTGTAATGGATTCCATTTAATTAATTAAAAAAACAACAATAAAATATCTGTTATACATAAAAACTCATAAGCAAATAAGGTTTTTCATAGTTTAAAGGGACCAAATAAATACATTAACATTGAATGGTATATATATATACCATTGATTTGGGATGTTGTGGTCGTTTCGTTGGACATGGTCTACGAGGAAGTTTGTTCCATCATGCACTTGATGGACGGCGAAACTGACAAACTGAGAATTTCCATTTTGACACCATAAGAGGTCTCCTAGCTGTACTCAAATCCGCATGTTCTGCTCTCAGTCTTGGACTTGCCAACTTTGACCATCAGTGTAAACGTATGCTCTGCCGACGGATTTAGAACCATATGGATGATTTTCCACTTTCCGATCATTTTTGGGTAGCCGTAAACAAGCACCTCTGTATTCAGATTGCTGGGCGAGAAAAATCCAAACTTCATGGCTGCGTGCTCATCACTGTGAAGGTTAACAGTTGTATGGTTTCCTGCATCTGGTCTGCCACCTTTTGGATGTGCAAACCTGCCAATGTACAATTGTCATTTAGTATTAATTCGAACTCATTAAATATTATAAACAAGATAAGTAGTGATGCAAAGCATCAAAGGGCGTCGGGAATTTCAGTGTAAAAGGCACTCAATGAAGTTACATGGAACAATTTTTTTTCTACTGTAAATATTTTAATATATTCGCCGATTATTTTAAACAAAATAGAAAAAGATACTGGTATAACCATTATCTATGATTTTGTGTTATAACCCCCAAATAACCATTATTTATGATGTGTTATAACCCCCAAATAACCATTATCTATGATTTTGTGTTGTAACTCCCAAATATTTCATGGTTCATTTTATTTACATTGGTTTTCTTTTTTTTACTGGTATCCGTGTGCGGTTTTCATTAATGGAACAGAACTGTGTAGGTTTTAAAAAATCTGCTTCATCTTGTCAGCGTAATTTCATATTTTTCTCAACTTTAAGGGGAGATGATTTGAACTTATTCTTACGTTGCTCATTTACGATAGGGGTTGAGTACTCATTGATATGAAAACACTGTAAAAGTTTGAAAAAAAAATGAATGAAAACTGTAAATTTTATAAAGAAGCTGCATTTCACAATACTTTGAAATTCAGTAAAAGATCATAATAGATTTATTGCTCCAATATTCATCATTTTCAATAGGGTTTGAGTTATACTGATATAAAACACTTAACAAGTTTGGAAAGATTCAGACGAAAGTTGTGAACTCTTTTAAACAAGTGGAAATAGTTTATTTTGTCAAATTTAATAGAAAAAATTCTGGACTTATTGTCCCGATGTTTCTCATTTTAAATGAGGTAAAAATGCTCATTGATATGAAGACACTGTAAGTTTGGATATAATCTGATGAAAACTGTTAACATAATCACATAACCAAGCAGTTTTTCACTTCTATTTTTAAATTCAAAGAGACATAATTCTGGACTTATGTTGTGTTTGCATTTATTTGTTAATATTAAAACACGTGTATTTTTTTATAAGATATTTAAGTGATGTAAGAAATTTTAATTAACGTTGTCACCACGTTGCATCCATTAATTTTAATAAAAATGTCCAATTGTAGTAAAATGGATTTTAAAATGTCTACATAAAATAAAGCTTTATTATATTTATTAACCTGACTGAAAAAATTGTCAGCCGCCGAACTGTTCCGTTCTTGCCGGAACCCGGGATTGAACCGGGGGCCTTTAGATGACTGTTGCGTAAACAACTTCAGTCTAACGCTCTCCCAACTGAGCTATTCCGGCTGACATTCACTTATGTACTGCTATTTGGTGAAGTAGTGTATAGCGATCGTTATTATATGTCTATTAATAAACTAATACATTGTACGTTTTCGTACCACTACGCCTTCCAATAAACTTGCTTGCGCGATAGGTCGTCAAATATCGTACTACATTGATTCTACACTAAAAAAGAAAATTAGAAAAACCACAAAATAAATATATTTTGATTATGTTTTGTTTTTTTTACAAAACATTTGTTTTTATACAAAACCAGAAAGTTTCGCATATTTGCCCAGTCCCTGTGATCTTTCCCCTGTGATCAGTTGTGGATCAGTTATTTATTAAAACAATAAGCTTTGCATTATTGGCAATACATGTTGTAATAAATGTAAAAGGCACAAATGCAGTACTTATTTACACTAATTTACACAAAAATCACCACTATGCAAGATATTCTTAAAACAAAAATATAAACATTGATCCGTAAAATAACTTCTCCTCCCATAAGCGAAAACAAAATGCATTACATACTAGTTGCCGCCCGTCAGGGCGACGCCAATAATTACTGGTTGCTTTATTGGTTCTCATTAAGGGATTTATATTGTGTGATGCTAGGTTCTAATGTCTTGTCAACAATAAAGGTCTGAGCTGATACCTATATTTTATCCATTTCATTCTTCCTCAAAATGTTGTAATTGTGTTGCTCTGTTTTAATCTAATTATTGAGTTATTTAATTGCAATAACATCGAATAATTCTCTGTTAAGTCTTTGTAATTTGCACGTGTTTGTTTTGTGATTGATTCTGGGCTGGTCAGCTAGCGTTATAACCCAAATGATTTGCATTGACCGTTTCAAGGCATTGTCCCAGTTTTAATAATTGTTTATAATAAATATGTGTAAACTATGTATTGTTAGTATATACTATGCAAATGGTAACTAGCCTTAAATATAAAAAACTGGAGGTTTAGAAGAATTTATCTCCTGAGTATGCCTCTGGAGTTTGCTTGCTATATTTGTACATGCACATTACTCGTACTCACTTTCCTCCCTTGTGAATCACGTGATGGTTGTTACCGTCGAGAGCAAAGAGCGCTCCCCAATGCCTAGAACTGTGGACTACCAGGTCTGTGCAGTTCCAAGGTTTCAAACTCCCTCCCCTCTGGTGTATGATCTTGCCAATTGCCACGTGCTCAATGTATCCCCAGTGATCTACCACCAGCACAAATCGCCAGTGCATTCTGTCATGCGTGTCGCTATGCAGGTCCAGGGTAGTTCCGTTGCAAGGGTTACTCCAACCGCCCCTTGGATGGATGAACCTTCCGCTAGACAAATGCTTAATTACAAATGTCTATTCGCAGTCCTATATTCTAAAAAGAGAATGTTTCAATAGATAGAAAGAGCTTAATAGTTCAAACGTTTGTTTAACTGTCTTGGACAACACTTTAGATGATGATGATGATGATGATGATGATGATGATGATGATGATGATGATGATGATGATGATGATGATGATGATGATGATGATGATGATGATGATAATTTTAATACTGTTAGGAACACCTTTACTTAGCGGTCCTCGGACATAACATATGTTCTACGTAACTAATGGCTAGGTGAGCGTATATGAAGACAGCCGCGATTTTGAAAAATCTTCCTAAAATCGAGAAAATAACCCCCGATTCGTGAGTATCGTGTAAAGTTTAATTACTATTTGTGAAATATTCTGAAAATATTAACTAGATTTTGCATGTTCTTAACATTAACCTGCCTTCAACGAAAACGGTAACCAAGTTGAGATTCATCAGATGCAGCGTTTCATGTCTTACAGAAGTGAAATCTTGTTGCTGTAAACCACAAAGTAAATTTAACTGTTAATTATCGGAAAGCCGCCCTAAAATATCCACGGATTATCATTCAAACGCTTCCTTTTCCATACCGTTTTGATATATATTTTGAAATAAATCCACCACAAACGGGGTCTTGGGGGAGGGGGAATGGCTCCTAAAACGAAATGAACAAGTCATGAGTAGCAACGTCGATGCAGGCGCAAAACGTTGTTTGCATATGCTATTTGAGGGGACCGCTAAAGTACAAACTACTCTATTGTCATGATGATACAACTAGAAAATTAAACGTGTAAATATAGTAAACAATTAAACTCTACAAACTATAATATATTTTATAGTTTGAAAAATAAAATGATCAAAACTGGGATCACCGCATTGAGACTTTCAATTCAATTGGGACTTTAAACCGGATTGATGGCTCGCCGAACCTCACACTTACCCAAAATTAATTAGAAACCTTTCCCTCGTCACAGATTTTAATAGCATGTACCTATGCACACAGAAAATGAAAACATGAAAACGCGACGCGCGAGTCGAATATTACCCATTTTAAAGTCCTTGAGTCGAATTTATCGAAATTCTATGAAAACGATGAGGGGATATGTTTTAAAGTCATTAGTTTACAAAGACATATGGTCCACCTATCTACAGAAATGTGTCAAACAAATTAGGTGTAAGAAAGATCTAAATACTTATTATCCACATAACAAAAATAGCTCTACTGCTTACAGCCTCTGAAGACTGACATATGACACCATTGAATATATGAATGGTTTAATATACAAATATTAATAAATGATACGTTATGTGTGTGCTTATATATTACATGCCTTCATTTGTAAGTGTTATTATACTGTAGATAATCGAACACTCTGACTATCGATCTTATCGAACGAATGAAAAGAACCCAATACAACATTCGCATGTGTGACTTCTTTCTGAAACGAAGGTATGTAACAATTATAATTAATACTAATAATACTTCTTATTTTTAGTATAGATAAGTATAAATTATCTGATAATCAATTAAATCTTTCGAAAGTTCATACCGGTTTTTCTGAATGTCCTCGTTAAGAATTACTCCTAATTTAATTTGATAAAATGAAAGCGTCTGATTTTTTTTTAGTCTGCAAGGTATTCCATCTGTTCAGCCTTTTTAGTCCCCGGGAAAAACAACATATTCTACGTAGCTAAGGACTGTGCGCGTCCATAAAGAGATCTGCGCGGTATGTGTCAGGTAAAAACACTATTGTGTTTATTGAAGCATTTACAAACGGCGATGCACGATCTCGTACTTGTTTTTACCTGCGAAAGTATAGAGGCAAATTGAAACCTATCAAACGTTGAGGATTAACGAATTAGAGTAAAACGTTGATAAGCAATTCAATCTGACAATCCTAAAAATAAAACGTTTTCGGCGATAGAATTGTTGCATTCCAATTGTTTTACTTGTATTAGAACAGAAACATGTGATTAATGAATACTGATATTTTAACGCCAATTGATTAGACACATGGTTCATCACACAGCATGCCTTGTCCAGCCACTAGATTTCAAGACATTGTTTAAATGGAATACAATAAAACATATATGTACCTTTGCTTTAAACCTTCTTTATTTTAAGTATAGTATAAAGTTATTGTGAACGTATAACTGTTGCATGGGTTCATAACACAATGCTTTAAGCACTAATTAAAACAAGAGACATTGTATTGAGCATATTCGTTTCAACATTTATTGGATATACGTGTTACCACTGCCTGTGGCAATGTATTTTTCTGCAACAGAGACAAAATGGACAACAAGAAATCTATCGTTAAACAGAATGCGCTTCAATTGCGGTCTCCTTCTGTTTAGTACAGACAGATAGCCCGTAGCACATAGGATTCTTTTTAAAACTTGTTACTTACATTTGCTTTATCACTGTCTTTTTTATTTTCGTCAACAAGCGTAATTGCAAACAAGAAATCAAGGCCGACATTTGTGATTTGTACCAGTCATACTATCTCTATAAGAACCAGGTGTCATGCGTTGTTTTTATTTTCTCTTTTAAACCATAAACAAGACGATTTTCTTTATATAGCAAGCCATATATATATATATATATATATATATATATATATATATATAATTTATTTTAAAAAAAGGTTCATTCGATGGTAACGGTAATGTAAAGTTTCTCTATCAACTTTTCTTTTCATGCTCGACTAAAAAGAAATTTAAACATGAATTCCCGATTTTGCTTATGATTGAATTACAGATGTTAAGTGAAAACGACAATCGCCGTAAATATTTTACCCGTAAACAGGACCAACATTATCGGTTAGGGTAAACGTAATATTGTAATCTGAACATATAGGAAGGGAAGCATCAACATGACCTTATGTCTTAAACATATGTCTTTACCACTTTGCCGCAATTCCGTTACTTAATACTGTATTGCTATTCCGTAAAATATATATAGAATGCTAAGCAGCAAAGCGAAGCTATAGTGAGATTGTAAATAAGTTACCTTCTTTATTCACAGGCGGAGCAGCTATGTTCGCTTCTGAAACACACCGACGCTGACTTTGCATTACTGTGCCTGCTTTAATTAAATAACCCAAAATGAATAAAAAACAATCTATCGTCCAAACCGTAAATGATAAAAATATGATAATAGGATATACCACTTATTTACAGTAATGGTGATATTAAACTCAGAAAACATGTGCATGAACACAACCGAGTGTGAACAAAGGAAACAATGGGCATTAGTTATGTATGCTTTGTGAATTTGATCAGGCTCGAGGTTTGCTCATTAATTTCATTTGGATTTAAAAAAAATTTATTTATGCATACGTGATGCATGTTATGATAACCACATGTCTATTAAGGAATTGTTACTGATATACACATGCTTTTTCACTAATTTATTTTTAACAACGGAATAAACAGGTATTATGTCCCATTGTGTAGTGTCACAAATGGTATCATATTCGAAGCGTGCGGCATCTGATCGGTATAAAACATTTTAGATTTGTATCAGTTACAGTATAAAGCGAATATGCAACATATGGTATTATTTAGATAGCGCATTAAATATAAAAAGACCAACAACGCCAGCTTGTGTAATGTATTGTATTCGCAAATATCATCATGCCATAAGACTCCTACCAATTCCACCAGGCTGAACGAAGCGTTTTTCCTCCTTCCGTCATATCTCTCTCTCTATATTTATATCACGATGATGCCATTATAAACAATTTGTGTGTTTATTGTATGATATTTATCGAGTAACATCTGGGGCCAGCTGATGCAAGGTAATTTGAGGTAAGTCCACAATAGAAACGTTACACTAGACAACTTGACTAAATTTTACAACACTCAATTACGGCTATCCGAATAACTAAAGAACCACATACAGTATTACTTGTATGTAATGCAACAATATTTGACACGTCCAACACCGATTGTAAAGATTAAAAAACATAAAAAAGGTGATAACAAATTGTGTTAATAAAATGTTTTGTGTTCCAATATAGATAACTAAAGGATAATGACTTGTTTCCGACTAATTTTTAGATCAATTGTGGTAACCAGCGACAGCTTGTTGAGAGAACCAACCGCGATCACACACAATACTTCATAAACATTCATACCTTAACAGTTAGCATCAGTTACACGTGTTCCCTAAGATTATTTAAATGCGTGAAACTAACTTTCCATTAATTGATATAGACCAAATAATACTATAAAAATATCGAACTAGTTTGATCTTGATCAAAATTAATTACTGATGTTACCCCCATTCCAAATATATATATTGAATTTTCAATGTTGTTAAACCTCTGTATATACACACACACGATCTATCTATCAATATTTAATATATCCTGGCACAAACACACGTACAATTAATACACTTATTTCTCATCCATTTCAAAATGATATATTTACTGTCTTAAATAAAGAGTTATTTACTTGAAGTTGTACCTATATGATGCTCTACTACTAACCTTATTTCATTTATTAAGCAAAGTGCTCCCTTGGTTACAGCCCAAATGGATTTGATTTACATTTTTTCTTACGTAATTGCCACGCGTCATTTTCTTCAAAAAAGAGGTCATGTGTTCATATAAGATTATGATCTTTTTAGTGTATAAGACATGGTTTTGAAGCAATACTGTTTAGTTAACTTTTTTATCAAGAAGTAAATTAAGTAATTATTTATGGATAAAATTAAAATAAACTTATCAATAAATATACACATTTAAATAAATATTATATTTATATAAATATTAGTAGAATGACAACTTTTTAAAATTTATCGAACATATAATTTAATTTGTTGCTCATTTCTGCCAAAAATGATTGATTGTAAGCCAAGCAAGTGTAAATTGCTGTTCAATAGCTATCTGTGCATTCAAAAGGTTATTTTCCCCATGATAATGAATTCCGAGACGCAAAACTCATTCATGAGTATACAAGATAATATTACACAAACAATTTTTACAGTAAAATGAACTTAATATTGAACATCGTTGACAGCAGATGTTCAACAAATATACACATAACAATTTTTGTAGTAATAAATGACATATACTATTCATAGACTTTTTCTAAACAATAAAAAAGAAAGTTATCACTTATGAACAAAGATGTTATTTAACAGAACAACTGTAATGAGAAAAGTGTAGCACTCAGTTTGTAGGTACTAGACCACTCACTATTAGTTTTAGACATATAGACGTATCTATGAACGAACAATCTCAAGAAAAAATAATTTCTGAATGAAACATTGTTACATCAAATTTTCGGTGTAAATTAGCTGTTTATATAATTAAGTGAAATAATTTTATAAAAGTTTTGTGTAGACTTATTGGTCTTATTTAAGATATCAGAACAACATGTTAAAACATGTTTTCAATGCGAATACAAACTGACAATAATATTTATGTCTCACGTGATGTGTCGAAGAAAATTAATCCGAAACTAGGCAGCAAATATACTAAATGTACAATTTTTTTTAATAATTATAGTCTAAGAGCTTACACGCACAACACAAGCAGACGTTTGACGATGTCATAATATTTTATTTCTTGCTGTTTTAATTTATCTGAATGGCTTATTTTTCCTTGGAACATTTGCGTCTTATATCCAATGCGGGAAATCACGTGGTCAGAATTGAGGAAAAAATGGCCGCCGATGCCTCGATTCGACCGAGAAATCAAGTTTTCAAACAGCTACATCTTCCTTATCACTTACTTGTTTTTAATCGGATGACGTCTGTCATAGTGCCAGCCGGAAGCGGTTTCAGCGAGTATCAACCGTTTTCCTTCGGTTGGCCTTATACACGGCCAACTTCTTGAACAACCTGATATTGAGCACGCACATGTCAAGGAATACCGTTTTCTCCGCCCAATAAGTCTAAAACAACCTCGCATTGGCATGTTCTGGTACATGTAGCGATACATATCTAATGTAAAGGCACTGCACTGTAAATGTTAGTTTCGTATACGAAATTGGCTATCTGGATCATCAAAATTTTATTTTCAATAGGACTTATATTGCAAGCCTGTTTCGGTGAAATTCTTTTTGTTATGGCTTGCGAGTATTTGAAACTGTTGTTTTTCCTCAAGACAGTTTTATTAATATTTTTTTTTGGATTGCTGTTTTTTGCTTGAAGACATAGGCGTCATCCGATTAAAAACAAGTAAGTAATAAGGAAGATGTACCTGTTTAAAAACTCGATTCCTCGATCGAATTGATACATCGGCGGCCATTTTTTCTCAATTCTGACCATGTGATGCCACGCATTGTATATCTAAACGAACATACAAAATTGACGATATAGCACGATGAAAATCATTTTTCAAACCTCTACGCTACTATCAGAATGCTTTTGGTAGCCCTTGATAGCATTACCTACAACAATCAAAACATGCAGCGCGGGCGTTCGAGGCATATAAAGAATTAATGAAAAACAGTCACAAGTTGTTTTTGCAAGCAAGTTGAATAAGCTAACTCATAAATGATTTGTGAACTGTCGAAGATGTTCGACGGATGGCTGTTTTCAAAAGATAACTAATACGTATAAAGTGCTGTCTTTATTATAAACTCCCAATTATCGACGTAATGGTTAAATAAATGCCGAGTTTTTCTGGGTGAAAGTGATTGTTAAGAATAATGTATTAGACAATGGGACGTTTGACTTGGAAGAAAATAGACTTGTTTAGACTGTTTCGCCTTAAACAAATTATTTCATTTAGAACACTATACTATTTCTAATAGTCTAAAAAAAGTAGAATATCAAACAACAAAAGATCACAAATAATTTGCCACCTGCGGGATTCGGACCCGAGACTGTTCGGTGTTAACGCATAAGCTTTACCTCTACGCAACATCGGGTGTTATTATTGTAAGGTGAATATAACACATATCTTGTTTTGATATTAACCAAAGTATCGTGTTTTACTCATAGAGTCCGTAGCGGAAATGTGCTTACTGATGCGCTATTACACAACATTTATTATACGTCTTAATTTTTTACCGATGAAACGACTTGCAAGTCTCACCTATGAGTGGTTATGTAAGCCACGATAAACCGTTTTTTCTGTAACCACGAATAAAATAAATACACGATCATACATCGAATTAGCAAATGCAATTGTTAAGTCTATGGTTAAGTACAAAAAATATGATACGCATACGCAAATAAAAGCTTCAAAAGTAATTACGTTTTACGTTATTGTATAATACGTCGTCAAAATAAGTTATTTTGCATAATTTTTTCTCAGTGAAAAAACTGAACTATTTTTTTGGCATTCAAATTTGATTCTCTGAAAAGAATGTAATAATGATGACTTATTAGAAGTTTGGTCATAATTTACAACTTTAATTGTTATTTCGGGTTTATTTGTTCGTTGATTGAATGAAAATCTTCAATACAAATGACAGCACAGTCTTTTCAAGACCGTTAATCACATACACTGGGTGACTTTGGTTTAAAGAAAATTGTCCAGGTATATATCGAGATAATCACCTGTATTGCTTTTGGACAATAACAAAAACTTAACTAATTTTATTTAAGGTTCATTCGGTTGGTTTAAGCGTGTTGATAAAATAAATATCTCAGAAAACGCAACGGAAGCTATAGAAACGAGGTAAGTCATTAAATGATCAAAGTTTTTAGATTCCTCATAATGCCGATTGTAGCATCGTCAATTTTCGGCTACTCGCTAATAATTAAAGTGGTTAAGAGGGGCAAAGTAACTGCAGTCAATATTTTTTTCCGAATACTTGCAGGCACAGATATGTTAACGCTGTTTATGGGTCTGCAGTTTGGCATCATTATGGCATTTAGTCGACCGGTTATGGCATATTTTATTTCACCGGCTACCCATGTATATCGAACTACCGTTGGTGACACGATTAACCCATTTATGCCTAGCGTTCTGAAAAAAGGACTTTGCAAACAGCGTAGACCCAGATGAGACGCCGCATCATGCGGCGTCTCATCTGGGTCTACGCTGTTTGCTTAAAGGAATTTCAGTAAGTAATATTTTAAATATAGAAATAAATATACTAGACATCCCTAATTTTGGAAATAGATTGATCCAATTTAGAAGGATGGGAGAGTCCACTAGGCATAAATGGGTTAAGGTTGTTCAAATATGGACACTGCTTGTCATAACTACACAGAGATTATGAAGTATAAAGATGCCGTTTATATTTAAAGAGGTAGTGACGTTTCCATGGTTGATAATATCGTTGCTGTGGTCGTGCATTTCCTGCGAAATTTCCTCGCTGTCGAAATTGTAAAATATGAAGGTTTTTTAAGTAATCTTCCCAAAAGTCATACATGGAATGTATTCTTTCTTTTTCTGCCATGGCATATTTTTCAGGCATACCATTACTTGTAACAATATCAGGGCGTTTATTAAGATGGAATAGGCATCACACATCGTTTGCAAAGAGACCCACTCAATCCTAAAAACTCAGTTAGTGACAATACATTTTCTGATGCGATTTTTTATAGTGAGAGAATTACATTAGTTAGTTTCAATTTGACACCAACTTATATGCAGTAAGATACCTGGAACCTCATTACAATCTTAACATGTATGTCTATATTTTTAGCGTTACGAAATTTATGAAAGACATGAACCTATTATTCTCGAGCTTAACAGCCCAAAAAACATATATTACATTTTTATCACTATATTGAATTCTATTTAGATTTTGTAAAAGACGTTACAATATGTTAGGGAAGGTTGCGCCGCTTACAGTAGGTTATGTAGAGTTAGTTGTTATAAATTATTTGTGTATACAATGTATACAATGACTGTACAGAAAAACGCTTCTTAAATATGTATACTCGTGATGGCCATGGAAAGCTAAACATGGGAATATCAGCCCTTACATAAACAAATACGAGACGGATAAAGGAATTTGATTTCATAGAGAAGTTTGAAACACAGTCTTCAACTAGATGTCCTTCTAAGAGAAATTATTTAGTTAAAATTATTTGTGAAAGACATTTTATACTAACCATCAACATACATAAAAATTATAGTACTAAATGCAATTTATCCTATATATAATATGTTTCTGATACATTAAATATCAAGTATATATCATTATTGACTTATATTGTTTGCGTAGATATGGATATATATCATTTAATTCATTTTATAAGTTTATCCTATTTAATTTATTACAAACAGTTCAGGTAAATCATAATTATATATTATGTTTCATTGTTTTATTGTTGATTTACTAAGTATGTGGAGAACAAATGTTGACATTACATGTTGACATTTAATATGTAAGTATTTAAAGTCATTTCAGTTTTTGCGTATTGTTACGATTTTTGGCGCCATTTTATATAAAGTTGTTTACGACGTTATCATTTACAACGTCATTTACAACGTCATTTGACGTTTAAATACAGAATACTTTTTTCGGAGCCTCTTAAAAAAACGTCGCTTTATTCGGCACCGACCTATTATTCGATTTATCCCATCAATTTTCTTAGTGGGTGGGGAACTTGAAATAGTGTTTCGGGTAGAAATTCCGCTTCGGTCTGGCGTTGTTCCGGCTTGCTAGGGGGCTGCGTTGACGAAAATGTGACCGTGCTTGTGACATAGTGTTTTCTACCTTGAATTGGTTCTGCATTTTGACCAGGCAAGTATGTTAGAACATTTTTTCTGTCGCTCATGACTTACATTTGAGTAATTTAAAATTTACCGTACATTTTTGTGTCGAGTGACAGACATTATTTCAGTGGCTGAAATGTTGTGTTCTCTAAGTTTTTGAACCAGGTGCTTGCGAGTGGAATGATTGGTCAGGCGTTTTTCAACTGGTAGCCCTTCTTCAGTTGCCATCATCCTGAGCATTTTGCTCAATTTTTTGACGAATGAACCATTGCACGCTTTCTTTGCGATCAGACTCAGACTCTTGATGTTCTTTTACTTTATGAGTTGAAATGTGTTGTAAAAAACATAAAATATTAATAAACTTAATAACCACAGCCACTTTTTTCTTGTGTCCATTTTAGGGATGGGATGCGGCGCTATATTATAGGCCCGGAAAATGTTCAGAGGGTTGAATAAGGGGGTGGGTTTTTTAAAAAGACCCCCCCCCCGCTAATTTTGCCGGGCGTTTTATTTTTCTGACAATAAGGCATTTGATTGCTACATGGTTGGATATAAAAAATTACATTACAATTTTGTGTATAAATAGAAGATGAATGCATAACTGAGTGTAAGAACGTTCGTTCGCAAACATGTCGTTGTATCAGAGACTTCAATCTTATGAAAACAGGCCATCAAAACGAATCATTAATCCGCGTATAAGCGGCTATGGTCGTTACGGCATGTCAAAGGAAGACCTGGCTAGCCAAGGGCTCATCTACGACACTTGTGTAATCTCCGAAACTATTGAGTGCGTTCGATGCGTGTTTTGCCATGTGCACATTTCCATTTGGAACATGGATAAAGAAGATGTGAGACTTAGGCATCGACAGCTGTGCCCAGTTTGCCCTTTTGTGTTCGATTGGGTCATGAACTCAGAAGAAGATTGAAACTTAGTCAGCGACGGTTTAGCCGTGCTTGTCCTTTTGACAATGAATCATTCGGTAGGTACTTACAAAATGAGTTTGCTAAGCTATATCAAAGAGCGAACAATGGAATTGCGAAAACAGAAAGCAATAACGATAACCAAAGATGTTCAACAAAATCGGTTGATATCCTTCAAACCAAAAATAACCAAAATGATGACGAATACGATGATTATAGTGATTTCGATGAACTGCTTACGGCGAAAATTGAAAAGAATTGTACTCGTACCCGCCCCAATTCTTATCGAAAACAAACTGAAAAGCAGCGTAAAAAGGCTGAACAAAGGCGTTCGCAAAGGCAACTTTCAAAACGAAGAACAAAAATGCGCTATGCAAAACGAGATCAAAAACAAATATATTGCCAGGACAAAAACGACGATGATAATTACACAATTAAAAAAAGTTCCAATGATCGAGATGTGAAAATACATGATCGAAAAATGTGTTGGGTTTGCAGAAGCAGAGATATCGATGATATGATAAAAGATAGATTTTTGGAATCTTACGAACGGTTTTTGGAAGAGGCCGACCATTTTTTTTTTCTGATTATAAGGCATTCGATGAGGCATACGATCGATACATGGATGAATATGTATATCAACAAATGTTAATTAACGAAAGACCTTTCTAGCCTTGGCTCGCCATACGCACATTTGGCACATGGACAAAGAAGATGTGAGACTCAATAATTAACATTTAATGCATGTTTGTTCTGTTGTGTTCGATTGTATATGTTCATAAAAAAACTTGAAACAATTTTGCGTGTTGTTTTGATTTGTTTGTAGAAAATACTTATATAGGAACTTTCCCAAATGACAATACATCAACAACTCGTCATGTATATGTTTGTGTATATAGGTGCCCTGTTTGTTTCCTTGGTTTTACAAACAAATGCGTTAGGACGTCCTAAACCAAATTTTTATGAACCGTCTTGTTTCAAGCCTGTACAGGACAAACCGATTGACGTCACGAATGGTTTATTTTATGTGTTGATAAACGTAACCTATGAGTATTTGTCATTATACGACGATGTCATTGAAAATTTACAATTTTTCAACAAATGGATGAAAAACCCAGAGTTTAGTTTAGAAGGACATGAGCAACAATGCAAATCCATAGGTCTATCTAGATGTCCGAACAAGAAAAAAGCGTTTTCGAAACCGGTAAACAGTGTAGTTGATGGTTTTGTAGCGGGATCAATGTTTATCACTTACGACTTACCCAGTCTTTTAGTTAGATTGCAAATTGAGCCGAAAACGTACTCTATCAGTGAATTTGTGGAATCTGTGTTTACTGAGATTTACACACACGCTTGGATACCTTTGTTTCCGTACAATTTTTCATTGACCTATGATGGAAGTGAAATTTGTGCAAATGGGATGCATGGTCATGCCTTTATCAGATTTAATACTGAACTGTGTACAACGTTCGGAACATGGTGCAATGTGAATTTAGAAGGTGCTAGTCCCGAGAAACAGGATCATGCGTTAACACGAATCAAAAATGCGTTATTGAAGAGAAAACTGAATGATTTGTCAGTCGGCAAGTATATCAAAGAATATGATCTAGGTTTGGAAATAATCCCTTCTAAGTCCAAAAAATTGCGAGACACAATTACACAAATAGAGCAAGAAATGAGTGAGATTCGCTTAAAAATCGATGATAAGTTCGACTTTGACGATGATCAACCTGACGAGGATCACTCTGACGAGGATAACTTTGATGAGGATTACTCTGACGATAATTCGGATGGAAAGCAAAGCGCTGAAAATGTTCCAATTATCGATTTTGCTGACTTTTTTTTCAAAAACACTAAAGTTCTGTCAGTAACAAACGAACCTATCGTTGAACCTATCGTTGAACCTATCGTAAGCCAAAAAGTTCACGATATTCAAAATGCCGATACTATTGTTACCCAAAAATTTCACGATATTCAAACTTCTACCAACAAGCCAAAAAACAAGATAAGTCTTCCAGTTAAAAAAAATACTGTTGTTAACCAAACATTTCACACAATTCAAAATGCTCTTAACAAGCCAAAACTCAACGGTAGTCTGCCAGTTTAAAACGATAACATCGTTAACCAACAATTTCAAAATATGCAAGATACTATCAACAAGCATAAAATAGGAATTAAGCACAACAAACAGACCGTTGCAGAAGTATCTACGTATGGATTGCAGAATTGTTACTCCCTAACATGTAATTGTTCTACTACAATCGGCAAAGTACAAAACAATCGTTGCTATTTTATCAACTTGGATTCATCATTCAAAATTTCCTGTAATACGTATTATTCTCCGTTTCGCGAATACACACTCTTGATTATCAACGAACGTCATCATGCTTTACGTGCGATGCTATGTCAAATAGTGAAACAAGTGAGTAACGAAATTATTCCGCGAAAAAGGCTTCATCATATCGACTTACTGTCTTCAGCACCAAAGTTGGCACAACTGTTGATAGGACATGTATGTCGTTATTCCGAAATACATATCAAATTGAGAATTGCACCGAGAGCACGAATGCTGTGCTTATAGCGAGAGAGGGTCATTTCATTTGCGTACCACAAATACAATTGGCTAATTTTACATACTGCGATATTGGTGCTGTGAAAGCGAAAAAGTATTGCGAGTGTTTACGATTTGGATAATACGGTTGTTTCATATTTGGTTAGCATTACTCAGAACACGGCACACAATATGAGTGAGGCAAAGTTTCAAATAAAAAATATAGATGATACTTCTGTTACAAGAGATCACTTCATTGTGTACAACAAAAGAGCAAACAGTGAACATGAATGCACGTTTGTCGACATGCGATCAAAGACAATTTCATTCGATAAATGCGAAAAAAGACTCACAATTTGCGAGGTATTGTTTGGTAAAAGTGTATCGAATGACGAACCGGGACTTAAAAAACTAACGTTGTGGGAAACTGTTGCTGTTAGTATTGGTGGATACATTGTGCTTGTGATAGCTGCTATTTGCTTCATAATTGTACTACACAGCATAGCTCGGCATAACGATACTGTTGTAAATAGTTAACATATATCAAAGCGTTTGTATCCGTTATTGTCATAACTCACAATGACTTCGTATGACGACATGTATACCATTGAAAGCGAGAGCATTGGTAACACTCAAGAATTTTCCATCCAAGTTCATAGATGCATCAGCGTTTTGATCAATGAACAAGAACTGCTCGAAAGCATTTTTGAAACCATACTAGACGATATTGGAGACGAAAACGTGTTCATATTTGACTTGACAATCGATTTTTGTTTCACAACAGTTAGTAAAACTATACATATCAGGCAGCTTAATTCGCAAAACTGTTCGTGTTTTGACATTACTTGTGCTATGCAAGAACACGGAATCAATTTCACTGCACCAGCTGATCTTCATGTTTTTTTAACAAAAAACGCATAAACACATTTTTAGTCATAATTTCACTATTTTGAGTTGTTGATGGACTACAAAGTTAAACCATGTAACGGTGAGCGCTGCACTCTATGTTCTCAAATAAAGAGTGGAAATAGTTTTCAGTTTAATTGTGGTTTTGTGTATAAGGTGGAAGATGGAGAGAACTTGACTTGTAAATCAAAAGATGTTATATATGTTCTGAAGTGCAACACTTGCTGCGGTGAGTATATTGGCGAGACAGTTAATCTGAGAAAACGCATTCACACACACAACTCTCATATTCGAACAGAGCAGCATTATTGTCGAGCTACTGATCATTTGATAGAATGTGGGAAACACTTGTGCGATGTAAAAGAACGTTACACTGTATTCGTTTTGGAAACAGAGCGAGACAAGCATGTGCGTAAAGCAAAAGAGGCGTACTACATTCGTTTATTCCAGCCAATGATGAACAAGTAAGAAGTGCATTATTTTTCAAGCGTATATATATAGCTGCAGTTAACAAAATAAGCACACTCGCAATCACTTTCTACGATGGCACAAGCAATGTTGACCTCGAGCTATGCTATGAAAACGAACAACCGAGAACGAATACAGCAGTTTGCGAACACTGTACTGAATCACGGCGTGAAAAGGAATTTGGTTTCTGAAGTCGAGTTAGGTGTCTTCTTGTCGCCTAACGATTATTTGAAGATAGAAGAACTTTCACAGAAACTGACACAGATTGATGCCAAACTAGCGCAGTACAAAAGCCTCAAAGTAAGAACGCAGAATCTGATAAAGGGCATCAAGAAAACAAAAAACCTGCAGGACGATGTTGTGAAAACTGTGAGCTCTAACGTTTTCGATCGAGTTCCAATTGATGTGATTTACAAAATACTCGGTTCTGGGGAAGACGAAAACATGTTTGCGCTGATAGAGCGAATAAAATCTTCCAATGTTGAGGAAAAACGCAAATATGCCGATATCGACATCTCCGATACAGAAATGTCAGATACGCTGAACGATGATGAACAGGAAATTATGAACGCTCTATCTTTTAAGAAAATGCGCAAATCTGTTGAAAAAAAAGCTGTAAAGAAACCGAAAAAGGAAAAGACTATCCTCAGTGATCTAGAATTGAGCGATGATGACGAATGACTACGTTGTTGCAATATTGTATGATTATATTGACTTGTGTGTGCTATATTTTTTGTATATGTTGTAAATAAATTAGGGATGGCAACGAATACCGATATTGGTATTCGGATATTCGGTCATCCTTCCGAACGAATATTCGGATATTCGGTCAACATCTGTTAGAAAAAAATCAACTATGTTTACCGTACCATTACTCCATGAATTCTACTTTCGTTTTTACCGGAAGTTCCCCGGAATTGACTAAATATTGACACAGCATTGCCGTCGCTAATTGTTAAAATTGAATGACGAAAACTGTTTTTAAACTTTTAATATTGTAAATCAACAATAGAACGAGAAACATAATATTTACATGACGACAAAACAATTACATAACAAAACAGTTAGATCTATAAATAATTTAAGCTGAACTTAAACATATTATTTACATAGCGAACACGTGCTTTAATATTGTACATCAACAATAGAACGAGAAACATAATATTTACATGACGACAAAATAATTACATGACAAAACAGTTAGATCTATAAATAATTTGAACTGAACTTAAACGTATTATTTACATAGCGAACACATGCAAACAAAACACCGTTGCCACATTTAAAAGTCACTCGGATCGGCGTCACTGGGCACATGAACATTGTTCTTATTTAAAAACACGATTGCGTCGACCAGATCACTGGCGAGTCTATTTCTTAGTTTATTGATGAGCAATCCAGTGGTTGAGAATATGCGCTCAGATGGCATAGAAGTTGCAGGTACATATAGAACACTCCTAGCAACATACGCGACTTTCGGAAATTCGCTCTCGTGACGTTTCCACCAGTCAAGAGGGTTAGCGTTTGGCTCCATTTTCACAAGCAAATATCTCTGAAGTTCGTCAGAATTCTCTTGCTCGGTTAGAGGTTGAGTAAATTATTTTCTAAAAGCTTTTTTTGATTGGACAACGTGATTATAACCATACGATCTTTTTTGTTTTTCACACCAAGTCGGTACTTCCTTTACTTATTTAATCTTTTATCATGTTAAATGTAATTCGAGTTATTAGATCAAGACGGGTCGGTGTTTTAATTGCCATACGGTCTTATTTGTTTTTTTACAACAAGTCGGCTTTTCCTTTACTCATTTAATCTTTGATAATTTTAAATGTAATTCGAGTCATTGGATCAAGTGCAGGTCGGTGTTTTGATTGCCGATGCGATTAGAACCTATCATAATTTTGACACAAAGTGACTGTCTTTGTTAGGCAATTAGCGGGATTTATGACCGGTATACTGTCATCACCATAGCGACGAATTATCCGGACTAAACATTATGACACGAGGAACGACTTTTTGTACAATGTTTGAAGCAAATTTCACGAATACAAAGTCTTTGAAATTACTCGATTTTTTTGATTTTTTTCTTCCGAATATTCGATTCGGAAAATAGTATCCGAATATTCGGTCCGGGACCGAATATTCGGATATTCGGATATTCGTTGACATCCCTAAAATAAATTGTATCAATGAACTGTAAACATTTGTTGTCTTATCAATGGATATCGATGAGGTTTTGATTGTTGACGAAGACGAACAGTTAGCACAAAACACCTACTTGTTTTCACCCATGTACTCTAGACGTCACCACGAATGCTCGCTATGCATTTTTCAATACATAACAGAATACGAAGAACAAATACGCACATTCGAAAGCAAGCTAGTAGAAATGAACTCAAAACTCGGGTGTGGAATTCAAACGTGTGTCACAATGGTTCACAATGAGTTCAAAGACGATGAACGCATGTCGTTGTTCAAGAAATTGACAACTAGCGAAATTACAAGCCATTTCGACTCAGTGTTTGGTGATCCAATTTGTGGATACAACCGACTGAAAGCTTACAATTTTTTCTCTCTGTATGACGTAAACAATTCCACATACATCAAGTTTATTTACGATACATACAAACATTCGAGAAACACGTCACTATGTCCTTACTCACTTCTAGGCGTTTATGTTTTTCTTGTTATGATCAACACTATAGGAGGTAATGCCCAGCTTAAGAAGAAACACGACTTTTTGTGGATGTTCAACTGTCTATGCAATCACAAATTACGGTTTGGAAAGCTGATATAAAAATCTATTTAAGGTCAGTTTTTCTATAGAAACGTATACCCGCACACAACCAACAACCATGTTGACCATAAACATTAAAGATATTAATTGTGTCACTGACATCGAAGCCACGAATCGCTTGTTCACTAAACTGAAGTACGATATTGGCATTCAAATCACTTCGAAGCTCATTCAGTCGCTTAAACAAAGCAAAGACAGGGTTTTCTTTTATGTGGGAAAAGAACAGAGATCTTACCCAGCAGCAATTGTGAAAATGTTCACTAACGTTAAGGCAAATCATGTCAAGATTGCGCTGAACTACAGTGTTCAAGAATTGATGAATGTTTTTGAAATTCTCATGAACCTGTCTGACTACCAATGTAACGGTCTCACGCAAGATTACTCGGATTGGCAGTCGATATCTAGCCTGGTTAACATGATGGAACTTGGCGAGTTGTTAGGCATGACAGAAGTGGTGATGTTTCTTAAACGTATTCCACAACTACTTACATTGCACAACAAAAACGCGTATGATAACGAATTGCTAAGACGAGAAAACGAGTCTATGGAAAACCAAAAACCGATGTCTGTCAACGAACCTAGCGAAAACGATGTAAAGCGATCGAGAACTAGAAAGAGAAGCTTTACAAAAGTGTTCAGTCGTAGTCTGAGCCGAAAGCGCAGAGAAGAAAATGTTATGAACTAAATGTCGTATGTTGTTTGTTGGATGTTGAAAATAAAGAGCAAAAACAGTAAACTTGCGTGTTTGTTTTCTTCACGCAGCAAGAGAAAAACCATAACGTTAATATACTTGCATCTTATCTACCAAACTTAAACATAAAATTTATTTCAACATTTTATTTGACGATATTATTCAAACAAATACACACACAAGCATGCACTCAATGTCATAGCTTCTAGTCAATCAAATCAATTGGTACCCAACCCGAGGTTTCAGTTCAACACATGGCGCATTTGTTTCCGAACAGATGCATGTTCCAGCAACAGTTGATGCAAAACTTGTGCATGCATAGTTCTAACGTACAGATTTTTTCTTTAGCGCAGCAAACAATACACGTCCGCGAGTCCATAATCTGTATGCATTCCTTTCGTATTTTCCTAACAGAAAACCACTACCGCAGTTCCTGAATAAAGATCGTCGCAAGGACTGTAACAACAATCATGGCTTCTTATTATTGTCAAGTTTAGTCTTTTTGCGATCCCAAAAAACGGGGTTTCGTTCTTCGATGATAAATTGAATAAGCAAAATGCCAAGAAATATAGTCGCAAACATCAACAAATGAAATGAAGCTTACACTTTGTGCAGAGCTTTTATATGCAAATTTTGTAACGATATGTATCACAAACCATTTCACTTTGTCTGTTAACGTTGCCACATTGGTCACATTTTAGAACATGGAGAACTTTCAAAGCATATGCTTCAATGCTCGTTCGAAAACACCAGAGCAGAAACGTATTCAGAAAAGAAAATGGAAAATCCAATCTCAATCTGCTGCAAACAAGTTGTGGGAGATTATATCAAAGCATATGAGCATTAAATCCACAGAGTAGCCTAGGGTGAAATTGTTTCGCATGTCTATATCTGAAACATTTGAACCATCTGCATTGTTTTCTCCGGACTATGAACCTACACCCGAATTCGATTATCAGATCAAAATCACATGCTTTGGACTAACAGTTCATTTGACTGTGTATGTACGATTGGGTGAAGACGACGACGAGTACAACTTGATGCTTGTTATGGACAGACCAGACGATACAAAACTATATTTCAACATTTTTGACCGCGATGGCGTGATTGAGAAGAAACACAGTTTTCTAAAAACCAATGGTTCTGATATGTGCAAGGAAATCATCGATATGATTGGCCTTAAAGACATTATCGATGAGTATGAATTATTCGAAAATTTGGCTTCAAACATATCGTTATCTAAAGACAGTGAAGTTGAATGTGAATGAGATACTGAACTAGAAATGGCGCGGCAGAGGCCGACGCGTATCCCCACGTCGAATGTTTGACCTAGGTGTGCCCCAGGGTTGGTAATGGGGCCATGCATAGCTGAGATTGACCGTATTGTCATAAGAGAAGTTCATCATCAATTAGAAGTGAATTGGTGTAGAAATGAAGAAGTTATAGTAAAAGGCAATTTTGGGTGGGTGTGACATATGTGGGCAGGGCGCCCCAGGGTTTGTAATTGTGCCATGCATAGTTGAGATTGACCGTATTGTCATAAGAGAAGTTCAGTATCAATTTGAAGTGAATCGGTGTAGAAATGAAGAAATTATAGTAAAAGGCAATTTTGGGCGGGTGTGGTCTATGTGGGCGGGGCCCCAGGGTTGGTAATGGGGCCATGCATAGTTGAGATTGACCGTATTGTCATAAGAGAGGTTCAGTATCAATTTGGAGTGAATCGGTGTAGAAATGAAGAAATTATAGTAAAAGGCAATTTTGGGTGGGTGTGGTCTATGTGGGCGGGGCGCCCCAGGGTTGGTAATGGGGCCATGCATAGTTGAGATTGACTGTATTGTCATAAGAGAAGTTCAATATCAATTTGAAGTGAATCGGTGTAGAAATGAAGAAATTATAGTAAAGGCAATTTTGGGTGGGTGTGGTCTATGTGGGCGGGGCCCCAGGGTTGGTTATGGGGCCATGCATAGTTGAGATTGACCCTAATGTCATAAGAGAAGTTCAGTATCAATTTGAAGTGAATCCGTGTAGAAATGAAAAAATTATAGTAAATGGAATTTTTTGGTGGGTGTGGCCTATGTGGGCGGGCGCCCCAGGGTTGGGATTGGGGCCATGCATAGTTGAGATTGACCCTAATGTCATAACAAAAGTTCAGTATCAATTTGAAGTGAATCCGTGTAGAAATGAAAAAATTATAGTAAATGGAAATTTTTGGTGGGTGTGGCCTATGTGGGCGGGGCGCCCCAGGGTTGGGAATGGGGTCATGCATGGTTGAGATTGACCGTATTGTCATAAGAGAGGTCCAGTATCAATTTGAAGTGAATCGGTGTAGAAATAAAGAAGTAAATGTAAAATAACCTAAAAAAATGAGTGATAATTTCTGACGCGGCCCCACCCCAACCGCTATAACTTTTGACCCAGGGGTCAAATCAAAATTCCAAATTGTGCAGGGTCGCACATATGCTCATAGCTACCATGTGTGTAAGTTTCAAGGTTCTAGTGCTTTTAGTGTAGGAGGAGATAGTGGCAAGGACGGACGGACAGACAGACAGACAGACAGACAGACGGACGGACGGACGGACGGACGGACGGACGGCGGAGATAACCACAATATCCCCACCTTTTTTTCAAAAAGCGTGGGGATAATAAAACAACTTAACACAAATTTGTCTGTTTTCGAGTTTTTATTCAACAAACTTGCTTACAATAATCAACAAACGATGTCCATTTACCAGGTTGTGTTGCAACCCAGTCAGTAAGTCTATATTTACGGAACACGTTCTGTAGTGTATTTAGGTGGTAGAAGCCTTCAGCGTTGTAATTCGATATTTCACGTACGACGGCCGCAAACAAAACAAATGCAGTCACAAACACATCCAAGGTCAAACCACTGTTCAGCTTTTGTTCAAGCAATTCGGCGAAATAGTCTTCATCAAAACAAGCTATGGTCAATTAAGTACTAATACCAAATGAATTACATAAAATTTGTGCATTAACCATCTATCAAATCTATTGTGCCATATACAAAGGCCATGTATCTACTCCAATTGAGCAATTACCCCCCCCCCTGATATATTTTCACCAAAATGATGAATCCTTCTCAGAACTAATATATGTACTTAAGTTATCGTGCTAAATATGTATCTTGTTTCTATAAGCCTGAAGTAATAAGATAATGAATAATTGCAATGGTGTACATAATAAATGTTATAACAAATTAATTATTATGGTGTATAAAATGTTGCATACATTTCTTATATTTATCACTCCCCAAAACAACTATGTATTCTTTCGTTTGGTATATTCTTCTTTCTTATTACTTTATAATATCCTACGATAAATAACTAGATTTCTCGACACTCATTCTACTGCTTTGTGGCATTCTACCTTCTACTATGATTTTAAAGATCTTACCAGATTCATTGCTTGTACATGTCTGTCCGAATGTTTCTTTCAAGTGTGGTGTGCAATTACGCCCATAACAGCTGGTAACTAATCCTCGAATGAATAAATCCACCAGCTTGAAATATGAATATCTACACTTTGGTGAACAACACATCCATGTTTTTGTTCAATTCAACTGCACACTTCTTACTAAAAATAATCCATTAAGATGTACTTTCAATAATCCATTTCACCCGAAAATATTTGCAAAGGCCTAACTTCATTACATATATTTAACACGTTCTATCACCTCTAACTTGTGCCTAAACTGTAATTTTCAATTCTTTGACACACTCCCAGTGCACATGTATCTTATTTTCAGCTTGCGGAAATCGTGCACTCTCCCGTTCGGCGTTCATTTACACGCATCATTGGCATATACTACAAGCTTTGTAAAAAGCTCGCCAATTTTCGGCATGATTATTGTTGCGTAGATTATTGTACTTCTATGTTAACACGCGCTCATCGACTACAATTTCGACTTTTTGTATCCTTTAGACAGGGCAACATATAAATTTATCAAATGAGGTTTTAAACTTCCTTAAAACATCGACATGACCAAACTTTTTGTTTATTTTTGTTATTCTTCTCTTGTCATAATTTTTCCATTCTATCTTCCACTTCTCGCGGGCCGGGCGCACGATAGCGTATCCTCATCCAATTATCTCTTACACTCGGGCATTACATAATGTACACTGACATAGGTGTTTACAGGATGAGGATTGGTTTGTTCTACTTCCTCACAATGAAAAGTTAAGGGCTTCAACAAATGAATATGTTCGAGTTAGTTTGCTGGCTGGCAATTCTTCTTCTTAGAGGAGGCGATGTCCACCAAAATCCTGGACCCGACGACTCCTTTGATATGTTTTCCTCATCTACGGGTACATCTTTTTCAACTTCCATATCTGATGCATTTGCGCATTATCTTAAAATTGTCCATTACAACGTTCAGAGCTTCGTCGCCAAGAAAGATATTTTATATTCCGACCTTAATAATTTTGACATAATAGTTTTTTATTGAAACTTGGCTCAGCTAAACAGTTGACACTGCCGACTTACTTTTCCCTTTCCATCATACGCCGTTTAGACGCGACAGACGTAACGATCCCCATGGAGGCATTCTAGTGTACATAAAATCTGATCTCTTTGCCATTGAGCGACCTGACCTACACATAGACGATCTAGAATGTCTTTGGGTTGAATTACGTATCAAGGGAAGGCGTCTTTTATTTGGATCTTTCTGTAGACCACCTAACTCTTGTCCTTATATACTAGAATGCATAAACGATTCGATCTCACTAGCCGTTGAAACAGGTATTGAAAACATTGTTATCACAGGTGATTTCAACCTCGACATGAATAAACCACAGTGTAGGATCAAAATAGACTCCCTTTTTTTACAGTACAATCTCACACAGGCTATTAACGAACCTACGCATTTCACTGAAACCTCAAATTCTCTTCTTGACCTTTTTATGTTAACATCATCATTGACAGTGCTAAAAAGTGGCGTCGGAGAACCTTTTCTTGACCAACAAGTTCGGTTTCATTGTCCAGTCTACTGCGTCATAAACTTCGACAGAAAAGTTGTGTCAAATTTTAAACGTAAAATATGGAAATACAAAGATGGGGACTACACTAAACTAAGACAACTTGTGCAGAACTTTGATTTGAACAACTGCTGCGATAATAACATTGACATATATACCTCAAATTTCACACGTCAACTTATCTGTTTCTGCGAAGCTACTATCCGATCCAAAACAGTTACTATAAGAACAGCTGATCCTCCATGGCTACATAATACTATTCGAAAAGAAATCCGACGCCGCAAAAGAGCATACAAAAAGGCCAAGGCTACCAATTCAGATCATCATTGGCACATGTATCGCCAACAACGTAATATGGTCAATTATCTTGTAAAATCAGCAAAAAAAGGTCACTTTGATAATCTTGCTAAACAAATACGTGAAAATCAACACTCCTCATCCGACTTCTGGAAGATAATTAAAAGATTCACGAATAAAAACACCTCACATAACGAGTTGCCTCCCTTAATTCACAATGGTACAATATATGAGTCACTTCTTGACAAAGCAAATATCCTAAATTCCTTTTTCCAATCTCAATCGACCCTAACTATACCCAGTACGCACATGCACAACTTACATTCCCACGAGCCAGATTGCCCAGTCTTTCAAGATCTCATCATTTCCCGTCAAGATGTTTTAGATTCCATAAAAGTAATGAAAACGGGAAAGACATCAGGACCAGACAAAATAAATAGCCAAGTTTTAAAGCAAATTGCATCTGAGATTGCAGATCCACTACAAAATCTTTTCAATTGTTCCATCAGTACTGGTAGAGTCCCTCGGAGTTGGAAAGAAGCAATTGTTTGTGCACTTCACAAAAAGTCTGATCCTCAGGATGTTGGAAACTATAGACCGATCTCACTTTTAAGCGTGTTAAGTAAATGACTAGAGAGAATTCTCCACAAATACATTTTAACCATTTAAGGGCTACCGATTTTATAACCCCATTCCAATCAGGTTTCATACCAAAAGATTCCACTGTCAACCAATTAGTCTCGGTATATCATACCTTTATTAAAGCTGTCGACGAAGGTAAAGAGGTAAGAGCCGTATTTTGTGACATTTCTAAGGCATTTGATAGAGTATGGCACGAAGGACTTATTCACAAGCTCCGACTATGTGGTATCTCTGGATATCATCTATCTTGGTTAAAAGACTACCTACAGGAGAGGATCCAGTGTGTTGTAATTTCCGGCTGCCAATCTGACCCATTACCCATAAATCCCAGGGTTGGGATTGGGGCCATGCATAGTTGAGATTGACCCTAATGTCATAACAAAAGTTCAGTATCAATTTGAAGTGAATCCGTGTAGAAATGAAAAAATTATAGTAAATGGAAATTTTTGGTGGGTGTGGCCTATGTGGGCGGGGCGCCCCAGGGTTGGGAATGGGGTCATGCATGGTTGAGATTGACCGTATTGTCATAAGAGAGGTCCAGTATCAATTTGAAGTGAATCGGTGTAGAAATAAAGAAGTAAATGTAAAATAACCTAAAAAAATGAGTGATAATTTCTGACGCGGCCCCACCCCAACCGCTATAACTTTTGACCCAGGGGTCAAATCAAAATTCCAAATAGTGCAGGGTCGCACATATGCTCATAGCTACCATGTGTGTAAGTTTCAAGGTTCTAGTGCTTTTAGTGTAGGAGGAGATAGTGGCAAGGACGGACGGACAGACAGACAGACAGACAGACAGACGGACGGACGGACGGACGGACGGCGGAGATAACCACAATATCCCCACCTTTTTTTCAAAAAGCGTGGGGATAATAAAACAACTTAACACAAATTTGTCTGTTTTCGAGTTTTTATTCAACAAACTTGCTTACAATAATCAACAAACGATGTCCATTTACCAGGTTGTGTTGCAACCCAGTCAGTAAGTCTATATTTACGGAACACGTTCTGTAGTGTATTCAGGTGGTAGAAGCCTTCAGCGTTGTAATTCGATATTTCACGTACGACGGCCGCAAACAAAACAAATGCAGTCACAAACACATCCCAGGTCAAACCACTGTTCAGCTTTTGTTCAAGCAATTCGGCGAAATAGTCTTCATCAAAACAAGCTATGGTCAATTAAGTACTAATACCAAATGAATTACATAAAATTTGTGCATTAACCATCTATCAAATCTATTGTGCCATATACAAAGGCCATGTATCTACTCCAATTGAGCAATTACCCCCCCCCCTGATATATTTTCACCAAAATGATGAATCCTTCTCAGAACTAATATATGTACTTAAGTTATCGTGCTAAATATGTATCTTGTTTCTATAAGCCTGAAGTAATAAGATAATGAATAATTGCAATGGTGTACATAATAAATGTTATAACAAATTAATTATTATGGTGTATAAAATGTTGCATACATTTCTTATATTTATCACTCCCCAAAACAACTATGTATTCTTTCGTTTGGTATATTCTTCTTTCTTATTACTTTATAATATCCTACGATAAATAACTAGATTTCTCGACACTCATTCTACTGCTTTGTGGCATTCTACCTTCTACTATGATTTTAAAGATCTTACCAGATTCATTGCTTGTACATGTCTGTCCGAATGTTTCTTTCAAGTGTGGTGTGCAATTACGCCCATAACAGCTGGTAACTAATCCTCGAATGAATAAATCCACCAGCTTGAAATATGAATATCTACACTTTGGTGAACAACACATCCATGTTTTTGTTCAATTCAACTGCACACTTCTTACTAAAAATAATCCATTAAGATGTACTTTCAATAATCCATTTCACCCGAAAATATTTGCAAAGGCCTAACTTCATTACATATATTTAACACGTTCTATCACCTCTAACTTGTGCCTAAACTGTAATTTTCAATTCTTTGACACACTCCCAGTGCACATGTATCTTATTTTCAGCTTGCGGAAATCGTGCACTCTCCCGTTCGGCGTTCATTTACACGCATCATTGGCATATACTACAAGCTTTGTAAAAAGCTCGCCAATTTTCGGCATGATTATTGTTGCGTAGATTATTGTACTTCTATGTTAACACGCGCTCATCGACTACAATTTCGACTTTTTGTATCCTTTAGACAGGGCAACATATAAATTTATCAAATGCGGTTTTAAACTTCCTTAAAACATCGACATGACCAAACTTTTTGTTTATTTTTGTTATTCTTCTCTTGTCATAATTTTTCCATTCTATCTTCCACTTCTCGCGGGCCGGGCGCACGATAGCGTATCCTCATCCAATTATCTCTTACACTCGGGCATTACATAATGTACACTGACATAGGTGTTTACAGGATGAGGATTGGTTTGTTCTACTTCCTCACAATGAAAAGTTAAGGGCTTCAACAAATGAATATGTTCGAGTTAGTTTGCTGGCTGGCAATTCTTCTTCTTAGAGGAGGCGATGTCCACCAAAATCCTGGACCCGACGACTCCTTTGATATGTTTTCCTCATCTACGGGTACATCTTTTTCAACTTCCATATCTGATGCATTTGCGCATTATCTTAAAATTGTCCATTACAACGTTCAGAGCTTCGTCGCCAAGAAAGATATTTTATATTCCGACCTTAATAATTTTGACATAATAGTTTTTTATTGAAACTTGGCTCAGCTAAACAGTTGACACTGCCGACTTACTTTTCCCTTTCCATCATACGCCGTTTAGACGCGACAGACGTAACGATCCCCATGGAGGCATTCTAGTGTACATAAAATCTGATCTCTTTGCCATTGAGCGACCTGACCTACACATAGACGATCTAGAATGTCTTTGGGTTGAATTACGTATCAAGGGAAGGCGTCTTTTATTTGGATCTTTCTGTAGACCACCTAACTCTTGTCCTTATATACTAGAATGCATAAACGATTCGATCTCACTAGCCGTTGAAACAGGTATTGAAAACATTGTTATCACAGGTGATTTCAACCTCGACATGAATAAACCACAGTGTAGGATCAAAATAGACTCCCTTTTTTTACAGTACAAACTCACACAGGCTATTAACGAACCTACGCATTTCACTGAAACCTCAAATTCTCTTCTTGACCTTTTTATGTTAACATCATCATTGACAGTGCTAAAAAGTGGCGTCGGAGAACCTTTTCTTGACCAACAAGTTCGGTTTCATTGTCCAGTCTACTGCGTCATAAACTTCGACAGAAAAGTTGTGTCAAATTTTAAACGTAAAATATGGAAATACAAAGATGGGGACTACACTAAACTAAGACAACTTGTGCAGAACTTTGATTTGAACAACTGCTGCGATAATAACATTGACATATATACCTCAAATTTCACACGTCAACTTATCTGTTTCTGCGAAGCTACTATCCGATCCAAAACAGTTACTATAAGAACAGCTGATCCTCCATGGCTACATAATACTATTCGAAAAGAAATCCGACGCCGCAAAAGAGCATACAAAAAGGCCAAGGCTACCAATTCAGATCATCATTGGCACATGTATCGCCAACAACGTAATATGGTCAATTATCTTGTAAAATCAGCAAAAAAAGGTCACTTTGATAATCTTGCTAAACAAATACGTGAAAATCAACACTCCTCATCCGACTTCTGGAAGATAATTAAAAGATTCACGAATAAAAACACCTCACATAACGAGTTGCCTCCCTTAATTCACAATGGTACAATATATGAGTCACCTCTTGACAAAGCAAATATCCTAAATTCCTTTTTCCAATCTCAATCGACCCTAACTATACCCAGTACGCACATGCACAACTTACATTCCCACGAGCCAGATTGCCCAGTCTTTCAAGATCTCATCATTTCCCGTCAAGATGTTTTAGATTCCATAAAAGTAATGAAAACGGGAAAGACATCAGGACCAGACAAAATAAATAGCCAAGTTTTAAAGCAAATTGCATCTGAGATTGCAGATCCACTACAAAATCTTTTCAATTGTTCCATCAGTACTGGTAGAGTCCCTCGGAGTTGGAAAGAAGCAATTGTTTGTGCACTTCACAAAAAGTCTGATCCTCAGGATGTTGGAAACTATAGACCGATCTCACTTTTAAGCGTGTTAAGTAAATGACTAGAGAGAATTCTCCACAAATACATTTTAACCATTTAAGGGCTACCGATTTTATAACCCCATTCCAATCAGGTTTCATACCAAAAGATTCCACTGTCAACCAATTAGTCTCGGTATATCATACCTTTATTAAAGCTGTCGACGAAGGTAAAGAGGTAAGAGCCGTATTTTGTGACATTTCTAAGGCATTTGATAGAGTATGGCACGAAGGACTTATTCACAAGCTCCGACTATGTGGTATCTCTGGATATCATCTATCTTGGTTAAAAGACTACCTACAGGAGAGGATCCAGTGTGTTGTAATTTCCGGCTGCCAATCTGACCCATTACCCATAAATGCTGGTGCTCCTCAAGGGTCTATATTAGGGCCCCTCCTCTTTCTTATATACATCAACGATATTGTACGAGATATACACTGTCTAATGCTTCTATTTGCAGACGATACTGCGTTATATATAATCGTCGACAACCCGATTGATGCAGCTAACCATCTTAACTCTGATCTTGCAAAAATCCATTCTTGGGCTGATAAGTGGTTGGTTACCTTCAATCAATCCAAAACCGAATCCTTAGTAATGTCTAGAAAAGTCAACCGCCCAATCCATCCCCCTCTTTTTCTCAACGACTGCCAAGTCCCTGAGGTTTCGTCTCATAAACATCTCGGCTTACTTTTTTCTGATTCATGTTCCTGGCACGAGCATATTGAATCAATCAAGAAGAAAGCATGGCAGAGAATTAATTTAATGCGAACGTTCAAGTTTACGCTCGATAGAAAGTCCCTTCTATTGATATACACAACATTTATCAGACCAATTCTCGAATATGCTGATGTAGTCTGGGACAACATTACTACACAAGATGAAATTAAACTTGAAAAGATTCAACAGGAAGCGGCAAGAACAATTAGCGGAGGAACACGTTTAGCATCTCTGCAGAATCTATATAATGAAACGGCTCTTGAACCATTAAAAAATAGGAGAACACAACATAAACTCACCAATTTCTATAAAATGTATAATTCTATATCACCCTCCTATTTGTGTACTCGGATCCCCTCTAGCGTTGGAGACAGTTCGGCTTATTCACTTCGCAATTCTAACAATATTCGCAGCATTCAATGTAAATCACAACTCTTTTCACGATCTTTCCTACCATCAGCTATAAACTTATGGAACTATTTAACTGAATATGTAAGAACAGCTCATTCTCTCTCAGCTTTCAAAGCAAATCTAAACAAAGACAAAAAAATAATTCCCCAGCATTACTACACTGGAGAGCGGCAGTCTTCTTGTGCTGTATTGTGCTGTTTTGTACTGTTTGGGCAATCGGTCACTTGCCTTAAATAAAGGACCAACTAATTGTTTTTAATGAAAATTCAATACTGCTCCAGCAGCTGGAGTTTCACTTCTTTATATTATATTCTACATGCACGTTTACGAATGCATTGTAGCAGCTTAAATGAACATTTGTACACAAAAAATATTGTACAAAGTCCATATTGTCAATGTGGTGAGATTGAAGATACATACCATTTCTTCTTCAATTGTCCCATTTATACTGCAAAAAGAGTTATCCGTTTTAACAATCTGTCCAGTTTTCAACCAATAACTCTGCAACCATTTCTTTTTGGTGTTAAAGACGGATCATACGAAGTAAATTCACTAATTTTCAAACATGTTCAGTCTTTCATGCGAGATAGTCATAGATTCTAATCCTTCTCCATCTCAGGAACAAACCATTTCTGCTAACGATGCCCCGTCCCGCGACTACTTCCTTTCTTATCGCAACTTCTCTTATTCGAACTCTACTATTACACTTCCTTCCATTTCCTTCTCAACGTACTACATTTTTTGGTATATATACTACCCTGTTATATGATTTGTATTACCACATATATATTTTCTCCATTTCTAAACGGTATTCAAATACCAATAACTGAACTATACGTTTCATAATTTTGTGATTTTTATAAGTTGTAGTTACACGTTTGGTTGTTTACACCATATCAGCAGCGCTTCTAACAGACAGAAGAGAGACATAGCATAAGCCTCGAGCTTTTTTCTCAATTCTGTCAAATTGTATCCGACAGCCTTTATTTTAAGCAATACTGCAATTTCTTCCTGCCTTGTGTATTGTTCGAAAATAATATGTATGTTTGTATTGTATTGCTTATATGTACTTTCTTTTGAACTAAATAAATAGTGTTTAAACCAATTGATCCTTTGAAAGAACATGCATCGTAACAGTGCTATTTACAAGCAAAATCACACATTCGACAATGTCACAAAGAGTGTCATTTGAGTCCTCAAACTGCTTGCATTCCAAGTAATTTGCTACCATCGCAGCCACATACTCACAGCTCAACATTTTTACGTTATGACAACTACTGACTTTGCGTGAATGGTTTTATACTCGAATTAGGCGCTTGTTATTTGAACTTTAGTAGTAGTTTGTACACGTCCAGATCGAAATCCTTGCAACACATACGCAATAACTATAACTATAACCAAAGAAACAACCACAAATGTTAGTGCAATAAATAAAACCCAAAAGCTGTTTATTTTGGAATCATCGTCACTCGGTGAATCAAGTCCAATGCCAGGAATTCGAATCTGACACAGAGTTCGTTTTGTTGTACAATTTTCATACGAAATAGATTTTTCATTCACGTCGATATACAAGCACGTATTGTTCCCATCATATGACACTCGCGAATAGACTATCGCGTAATCGTTTAATTCGAGCGTTTCGTTCAGACTGTCAATTTTAAACATCAAATTTTGAGATATCGCATTCACCTTCGGGTCGTGCGTTCTGCTAATTAGATAGTCAAATGCGTTTTGAAACTCTTCTACTGTTTGCAGCACAGCTGGTAAGCGCTGGCCATCTTCATTCACCACGAAACAAGTTTTAGGTGATGTGATCGACGCTGCTGCGTTTTCGTCAAATGAACACGTCTTGTACGCACGCGGCTTGAAAGGTGACACTGTTACAAACTCTCCTCCATCCGCTTTTAACAGCGCTATGTTAGCCATTTTGCATGAAATGCCCAAATATTTCCGTTTGAACAAATGAACGCATTGAGCAGGCCTATCTTTGTTGTAGAACAGCGCTATCTTGATAGAACGCTCGATGTTATTCAAAATAAATTCGTTGCTTACTTGAGTGAAAACCGTTTTCAGATGAATGTTTTTATGCCCAAAAATGACCACATCGTATGCATTATAGCCGGTGCTGTTTACAGTTTTACTAACATTGACTTGCGTTGAAAACTTGTTCGCAACTTTGAACTGTTGCTCTATACTGATAAAGTAGCAAGATCCATCATATATTTTACCAATACTTTTGGTCGGATCACAAATATTGCAATAACAGTTTTGTAAACCGTAAGAAGAAACGCTTTGAAATTTTGTGTCTGCGCGTACAACAATGAAAAAACACAAAATGATACACGACCGCATGCTTTGCTTAGAACATCAAGAATGACAAGATCCGTTCGTATAAGTGTTTTATATTTATTTTAGTTGCTTTGTTTTTTTATTACGTTTGATACAAATCCTATTAGCCCTTGTGGTTGTTGAGCCATTGTTGGTGATATTACCACGCGTTATGTTATGGATTTCACTGTAGTTTTGTTGTGTGCTAGTTTCGTTTGCATCTATCGATGTGGTTGTTGAACCATTGTTAAGGGCATTGACAACTGATGTGTTAAGGTTTTTATTTAATGTTGTAGTGGTATTTTCGTGTGCAACTCTCGGTGTTGTTTGAGTGCTTTTTTGTTAACCTTTGTGGTTGTTGAACCATTGTTGGGGATATAAACAAGCGTTGTTTTTTGCATTTCGCTGTTTTTGTGTGTGTCAATTTCGTTTGAAACTGTCGATGTGACGAGATCTTCATTCGTACTGCGTTTTTCGATGTCTGCAACATGATTAGATGTATTGTCTGGTAACAAGAATCGCCATAGAGAATCAGTAGCTAGCATCCTACCTATACTCTCGGTCAAAATCAAAAAGAGTTTGCCTTTGATTTGGAAACAAAACCTGTCCCTGTGATTATCAATGGTCAAATTATTACCATTCACGCCCAAATTTTGATTTATGACTTTTCGTATGGCCTCGAGAATATCATATTGCGTCGTGTACATTCTCTCAGGAATATATACAATTTTGCGTAACTTTTCTAGCGCATTATCATAGGAAACGATCGAGAATTCACCATTGTATATACCCAGATCGAGCTCTGGCAATTTCTTGAAGCAGTTATCGTTACAGCTACATAGAGACACAAACAAGACAAATAGTTGAAGCGCAACATTGCTGGTTTTTATTTCATTCATCTAACAAAACACATATAATAGCTATATAACAAAAAAATATGCACACAACAGACTACAACACAAAATCTGCAGGAATGTACAAAACGAGGCCGTCTGTCAGCAATTCCTTCGACACACAAAATGCGACAAAGTTCGGTGGGATGTGTATGTTGGGAATGCATGTTCTAACCGCTTGAGTGAGCATATCTTCGTGTTTTTCGTTTTGACACTAATTGACGAAGTAAACTTTACATTGGTCTTCTTCAGGCAACATGTCGCTTACGGGCATTAGGGCTTCCTGCACCTCTTGTTCTGGGGTAAACGTTTCCACAATTTCTTCTTTCACGATTGACAAATCGACCGGCATACTGATTATCTCATTTTGCTCCGAACATGCCTTCACATCAGAACAAGGCATTTCATTTGTTTTGCAAATTTTGCAAAGCATCTTTTTTGGTAGACTTGACTGATTCTTTGGATCTTCAACAAATTTGCGTTTGCGATTAGGAATAGCATTGACTAGTCTACCTTTTCCCCCATCGATCAGCTCCGTTTCAATGTGAAGACTGTTAATGTGCTTGCGGTACAAAGGATGCATCACAAACAAAACCTCTAACGCCTGACACAAATTTGTATTTGGATATCCATATTTTGGTTGCAGTGAGTATACGTTAGCATTCATCTCTCTCATTTCGATGCCAGTTTGCAACGCTGCGTATATTTCACCACAGCTTCTCACAATTTTCAGACCTATTGTGAGCTCTTTCTGTGTACTGACAAGCTGAAAGTTTTTACTCGGTAGCACTCCTTTTTTCACCAATATTTCCACGATATCATTTTCCGAACAATCGAGTAATGTCATGACTGAGTCCTTTCCAAAGATAGACAAGTGGATTTCACCGAATACACTTTGCTAAACTCCTCGATTCCGTGCAACTCCAACACTGGTATTATGCATATCGGCAGTCTATAGTTTAACGTTGGATTTGACTGCATTTATCTACCCTTCTTTATGCGCTCGTTTCGAGTTGCGAAATGTTCTGGTACTAATGTTTTCAATATTTTGAAGTAGCACATATCAATCTTTTCATCGGCAACAGAAAACATCAGGTCAACATATCGTTCAAACGCAGCTAGTGTCGGTTCATCGAGAAACACATGGCCCAGCGTTGGCTTGTAGTTTAAGTAGTCGTACGGACTGTTCGTTATCGACGTAAAACGCAGTCCCTCTACATCTGTGAAAGAACATGTAACGCTGAACATGTACTTCTTCTGGTGACCATTCGCATTGAAATTTCTTTTTTCACGAATGAATTTTTCGCACAATGTTTGGACGAACATGTTGTCGCTTCGGTTGTCAGATTGTAAATGAGACGCATTCAGTTAGTCGTTTCGCTATTTATACCAACAGCCATATTACAAAGTTGGTGTTATAAGCTTGAAAAAGTAGGTTTTGAAAACAGATATGGCTCGTTGCAGCGAAAGGAAAGGCGAAAGCAAATCGAATACACTCATCAAAGCAAACCAACCCAAGTTGTTAGCAACACACATTAATCAAAACTTTGATTTCGAATCATCGTGTTACCCAGCAAACAATCTATTTGGGACCCATATGGGTCCCATGTGGGCACCTATATGGGCCCCATGTGGGCTGCCAACATGGGACCCAGATAGGAAGTGCAACCGGGCTCCACATGGGTCCCATCTGGGCTGCCCCATGAAAGTATATGGGGCAGCCCAGATGGGACCCATATGGAGCCCGGTTGCACTACCCATCTGGGTCCCATGTTGGCAGCCCACATAGGTGCCCACATGGGACCCATATAGGTCCAATATGGGCATCCCTTTTACTCAATATGGGCTACATACAGGCAGCCCTTTTACTCAATATGGGCTACATACGGGTAGCCCTTTTACTCAATATGGGCTACATACGGGAAGCATTGTACTACATATGGGCTACAAGCTGGTAGCATTGTATTCAATATGGGTACACAGAGCCTGTAAAATTTTGGACAACGCATTAATGGAAATTCAGGTTATGTTAGAAATAATATGTAGGCTGCAAACATGAAATACTGTGTGTTCAAATTGAACATCAGACAAAAGATTCTTGTACATGTACATCCAATTTCCTTTTTTTTTATCTATTTCTTCTTGCTGGAACAGAGTGATATCAAAGGGTTTAAGAGCTAAATAGCATTATCCTGCAAGAAATACAAGGTTTTTGTTAAAAGACTTAAAAATTTATGAAAGTACTTTCAACTTTTATTTACATAAAGTATTACACACATATACATGTATACATACATACATAGCAGGAGGATCCCACGTTAACTATTCTACCAGAAAATTCTAAAATAATATGGTGATTCCTAACTTTTTGAATGTAACATCAGCAAAAATATTATACATGAAGTTGCTAACGAAAACATGTTTCTATCAAATGTTCTATCCGCATGGAGTAATGTTACTCATAATGTTACTCATAATCTATGAACCCAAACCAACAGTAAAACTATTTTATGGAACAATAAAAACATAACTTCAAACAATAAGACGTTTTTCTATAACATTATATATGTCGACCAGTTATACGACTATAGAATTAAGGACTTCTATTATTTTGATATTAAATATATATTACATATACAGAATACCTTCAAGTATTTTCCTGATGTACTACACATTACTCAAAAGCATACCCATGCATATTAAATCTTTAACCAATACAAATAACACACCATGTACTCAAAGAACATTTGTAGAAAACATACTCGCAAGACTAAACAATTTTTTTTATAAACTATAAATTAAAAACCCTGCAGAAAAATCCAAAACTCAAATAAATGGCAAATCCTTTTTCGAGAACAAGTCCATATTATTATCTTTGATATCTTCATACATTCTAGTGTTTTTGTAATTGCACATGATATATATATATATATATATATGTCTTTTAAAACCTTCCAAAAACTGGAATGCTGTTTCTTCTTTTGCAAAGGAATATATACCATTTCATTTCCAGATAAAAAAGATTGTACGCTTTTTTAGAAGATGAGCCATAAAGAGATGGTTTAGGATCAATAGAGAAAAAATGTCAATTACATTTACAACATTGCTTAATATATTTGATAAAAAAGCTTGAACTATGCAGCAGTCCTAGAAAAGATGGATCCTAGCTTCATCACCAAGATGCTCTTCAAACTCCTCCATTTGCTCAAATGTTCCAATTGGAAGACTGATGTTCTCTGGCAGTTGCATTGGCTTGTCATCAGTAGCTGACCTAGCCAAGAGCCGCTGCAGCATCCGCTTCATTTCCCTGTGTAACTGCATCTGAAGACAGAGTAAAAAAAAACTGTACCTTAAATTATGTTGACAATAATATATGTCACAGCTGGGTCGGATATAATTATATTGGATGTGTGCCGATATAACGGCGTTGGGCCCGATTTGTCCCAACAGCTGTTGTACGGCTAGGGCTGATTATAGCAACTTGCACCTATATGCCCGTCAACATCAATTTGTTTCTTTTATTAGTAGAAGTATGTTTTATTATAGATCACTGAATGACTGTGTATTTTATATTTTTTAAGTTGGATTATCTGTGTACATCAATTATTTATGTAATTAACTATCAGGCATTTAATAAGCAGTAATTCCAAAACTTAAATTATTTTAAGTTAAAGTTTCAAGCACAAAAATTAGTTACCTTGTCCTATGAACTGTCTTTGGGAAGGCTCTTCAGCTGGTTTTATTGGGAGTGACCGGCCTCTGTCATGCACTGCTGGACATTCTTTGAAAAGACGATGTTGGCAAACGAGGCGGTGGTGAATATTTTATTTTCTGAAATAAATTTGTAAAATAAACAATACGAATTTAATCATTTCTTAATATACAGATTGTTTTAATATTCTGCAAATGTGTTTAAATAATCATTAAAATTTGTCCACAGGCAGACAACCTTGGCTTGCGTGCAAGTAATCAAAGACCTATAAAAAAACATTATATTAGACGTCTTTGATGATTATCAATGTATGAGATAAGTAAGATTCTCATGCATTAGCATGATTACTAATTTAGTGTTCCATTATTTCAGACATGCGCCTGTCTGCTATAAATAGTTTGTATTGAATTTTAGGCAGAATCAAGTTGAATTAAGCAGTTTAACTAAGAGATTGATCTATGGCGACTAACGAACGTAACGACTTACGTCGCGAAAATACATGACAAAGGCAAAGCGAATAAAGAAATCTAATAATTTGCAATTCAATTTTTTAAACACACAGGCATTCATTGAAGTAACAGATAAATAAATAATGCGTGATCAGCAATATATATCTTATTTCAAAAGAAATATATAATTACGTGTATAATATCACAATTTAACAAATTACCGTTTCGAGTGTTTTTGCTTTGAATGTTTTCGCGAGGCGGAATTAACATCTGCGCATGCGCATATTATTTAAATACTTTATTTTCCTGCGCGATTATTTAAATTAAAAGTATCTCTTGAAAATAACTTTATATTAATCATAGTATATACATTATTAAAAACAAAGCCATATCAAAAACAGAATTTTCAAAAAATGTGCGCCCGATAGCTGATTTTGTCCTTTGTTGGGCGGCCCAAATGGGACCCGTATGGGACCCATATGGGCTGCATATTATTTGCTTATGCATTGATTTTATATGTTTGGGTAAAATATTAGCAGCTGAGATAAAGTTTGTCATACATACGTTTTAAGAAATAAGTTTTAAATCAAATAAATAAAAGTTTATATCTTTTTCCTGATAGCGCAATAATATGGGACCTATATGGGACCCTTAAGGGCATTCCCATATGGGCTAACCCATATAGGTCCCAAATGACTCCCATTTGGGCTTACCCATATGGGTTTGCCCAGAAACAGCCCGGTAGCTGATTTTGTCCTTTGTTGGGCGGCCCAAATGGGAGCCATATGGGACCTATATGGACTGCATATTATTTGCTTATGCATTGATTTTCTATTTTTGGGTAAAATATTAGCAATTTAGATCAAGTTAGTCCAGCATACGTTTTAAGAAATGAGTTTTTAATCAAATAAATACAAGTTTACATCTTTTTCGAGATAGCGCAATAATATGGGACCTATATGGGACCCTTATCGGCATTTCCACATGGGCAAGCCCATATAACTCCCAAATGACTCCCATATGGGACCCGTATGGGACCCATATGGGCCGCATATTATTTGCTTATGCATTGATTTTCTATTTTTGGGTAAAATATTACCAGTTTAGATCAAGTTAGTCCTACATACGTTTTAAGAAATGAGTTTTTAATCAAATAAATACAAGTTTACATATTTTTCCCGATAGCGCAATAATATGGGACCTATATGGGACCCTTGTGGGCATTCCCATATGGGCTAGCCCATATTGGTCCCAAATGACTCCCATATGGGCTTACCCATATGGGTTTGCCCAGAAATAGCCCATATGGGACCCATATGTGCATGTTTGCTGGGTACATTGTTATGAAAGAAAAACATGTTTTGCCTGTTAATTCACACAAACAGATCTAGAACAAGTTGTCATTCATATATCTAAACCTGAATTCATACAGTTTGTGAAACTCAGGTTTAGTGGTTCTCAAAGCAATGGGTCTGATTTTCTGCTATGTGAACAAACCGATTACGAAGATATCTATGGCAATGAGGTTCATCAGTGTCACCTTTATTTTTCAAACAAATGTACCAAAGATATGGCAGCTACAAGCTATTTCTTGACACAAGCTTTAAGTATGATTGGAGTACTAACATTTTCAAAGCATACGCATGACAAACTGGCTTCGTGTCTAATCAAACGTTATGGTCAAACACTCGTACCCAAATGCACTACTGAGTTTTGGAACAAACAACTTGACTCATTTCGCACAAAAAACATTCGTGAGAAAATAGATCAGGTCTCACAACAAGATGACTCAACAACACTTCGTGAGGAAATTGAGCGTTTGGTGCAAACAAAGTACAACTTTGTTTCTTGTCAATACAATACTGCCAACGACATTCTCAATATTCTGTGCACAAACACAAGTGACAACAACTTTGGGTTAATGGTTCTCAAACAGTCGCTGGGTTGGATATAAAAGCGCTACATGACTATTGATTCAAATCATTTTTTATCAAAACGCCAAAGCAACAACATGTCTATACAAGCAACTAAATTTCAAGTTCCACAGACTGAGAATTGGGCCCTAGAGATAAGCCAGTCCGAGATGAAAAGTAAGTTGTGTTTATTAGATATTGTGTTTTCATAGCAGTTTTTATTTTAAGCATTGTTCATTTAGTCGCTAACTTTTGCTTGTTTTGTTTCAGGAAATGCCAGCATCGGGGTGGTCACCCCAAAAACGGAAGACTTGGACGATGAGATTGCGGTGGCGAACCGTCCTCCTTTCTTTCTCAGCGTGGGCAAAGTAACGCAGCGACATATAAACCGAATGCACCGATGCTGGACCTGTCACTGCGTGCCTGTAAATTGTCGATGTCCAAAACATTGAATAAACTTGTTGAAACGTTTACATGTGTTTGTTTGTTTGGTAGAAAATGTTATATAGGTAATAACTTGAAAATTAACTCTGTACACATCACACTTAACAATGCTAGCCGTTGAACTTAAAGATTTGGGATTTTTTCGACATATGTTGCGTTTGAATATTGAACAGTGGAACAAAGCTGTCGAAATGTACATCATGGATCTCTATCCAGATGTGAAGTTTACATTTTCGACGCGAGATCAATGTTGGAAAGCGACAGATACGGAAATTGTGTACTATGTCGATATTGAGGTTATTCTGATCAATCCGAAATATGATTTGTGCTGGACACACCAAGATCCCACAAAACGACTTCAAACAATAAACGGCATTTTGTTAAGCTCAAATCTAAGAGAACAAAACTCGTATCGTTTGACCAAGAGTATTTTTGGAGAAAAAATGTATAAAGATGTTGAAATAATCAATTGCATGTGTAATAAAACGCATATCATATCATGGATGATACCGACGCTTTGTGCACGTATCGAACAAGTATGTACATGGACAACTATATCGATAGACTGAAAACTTTTGAGCATTGGTCTCCCCAAATACAACCAAACAAATACCAGCTTGCTTCTTGCGGACTGTATTACTTGGGACAACACGATCGTTGCAAATGTTTTCCTTGTGGCATTGTGTTGTATCATTGGAAATCTACAGACGATGCTTTTTTAGAACATCATAATCATTCACCGCATTGCCAGTTTTTGCGAATGGTGGTCCAGGAACAAGACTATTGATTGACACATGAGTATGTTTTGTATGATTGTATTGTAAATAAATATCACGGACCGTTTAATTCGTTGTGTTCTTGTTCTTGTAATAACATTTACTTTTTCATGCAACTACCAAACGCAAAGTTGAAAAACAAGTACTATTGTGTGCACGAATGTTTGATTTCGCTATTGCGCTAGTTATTGATATAACCCAGTGTCGTATGTTTTCTCAAACTATATTATCCAACTCTAGTCAAAGCAAATACAAACAACTAGGTATATGTAGTTTCAAACGATTTTATTCTGCAACAATCAATATTTCGAACATATAATCTTTCGCAACAACCACGTACACCAGTTTACATAGTCCACTCGATCAGTCCATGTTTACAGTCATCACAGATGCAAATACCTTGCTCCTCTGTTTTGGCCATAGCCCTGAATTTCGCCACACCATTCGCAACGATCGTCGATCAGCGTACAGGGAACACAGCTGAGGCCCTCGCATCTACGGCAAAAGTTAAGCATTAGTGATGAGTTTTTGCACTTATGACACACAATCACGAAAGTAGTATCATAAACAGTTGGCAGCATTTCGCCCATGCTCTCAATCCATCTTTCACAAGCTGCTTTGTTGTTTCCAGCTGACGAGGTATTCTGTCTTTCTAACCACGCTATGTAGCTCCCGCTCTTTTTTATACTTAACATCCACCTCTCGCATGCTTTTCTATCAGTCATTGTGCGTGTTGTTATCTCTGTGACAAAATACGAAATGATTCAAACACGAGCGATTCGCCTTTTATAGCCTGCCGTTTTTCAGCTCAACAGCATAAAACTCGAAATGCATGTCCCTTCCCCAAGACATGAAATTTAACAAAGTCGACAAAAGCCCCAATTAATTGCGTGTAAACAAAGTTGTTTGCTTAGATATGTCTTTTTTTATCAACAAGCCGAATTTTGCGGAATATGCGGTGTCATGAATTCTAGAAAAGTTAGTTTTACGTCATGCTTGACAAAAAGTTTGTAGTTTAGTATGCTTTTTGGAAAATTTTAACGTTCAAAGATATGAGTCATATGACAATGGTTATCCGAACCGTCCGATAATTGGTCTTGTTCTATGTACTGTATCGATACATGTATGTGAGGCATTTTCAGGCTTTCTTTCTTGGATTGAGAGTACAAGAAACGATGAATCCTGTCAAAACATGGATAATATAACAAGTAAGTACCACGAAAATGTTTTTGTTGTTTTGTGATAGACAAAACCGTGGATTTTTTAAATGTCAACACATCTCAAAGGTAAACAAAAAAGATGAAGTACATGATAAATCATAGTGTGTAGTTTTTTGTACCAAAAGTGAAATACTCTTAACAAAATGCGTTCTGCAATTCAGATTATTGTGACAACTTCTGTTTTGTGGAAAAGAAGTCAGGTTAACTTGATATGTGTTGTTTTGTTTTCTTAGTTGCATCAGACTTCTTTTGACTTGAGGTTATCTGTACACATCAAACTCTGCCATACAAAGTTGATTTCTAAAATGAATGAACACTCAGTACTTATTTGTAACTGTGTGCGGCTAACACCGTGATTGAATATTTCATCTCATATCATAAGTTGAACAATTTCTGACCAGAATTTACATCTCAATATGATACTTTATGTGAAAGAAAACATGTGCACTGATTTGTCAGCATATTTCTATTTAGGCTCACTTTTCATATTTAAGCCATATAATGCACAATTGCCCATGTTAAAGTCTTATTCGCAAGCACATTTTATGTCCTAAACTCCAAAAAATCTATATACACAACAAAATACAAATTCTGCTTTTTGCCAACATGTGAATTTTTGGTCACAACAATCTTTCATTCAAGTTGACACAAATATCGTCGACTCACGTTAATTCGCGACTAACCTAGATTCGCGGATTTTGTTTTCGTCACGTTACCGGTACCAATATTTGTTTCTGCGCATGCGTGATCGTGGCGATATGCAACTGAATGTTTACTCGATTGGAACGATTGAAGATTTGTGAAAAATAATGCGTTTTAAACAAGTAAAAAGTGTAAATTAGAATCAATTAGCAAAAATACCATATTTTCTTAACACCAATAATACCCGACCATCGAATTTCATATATATTAAGTAAAAATCAGATATCACGAATTTTTGTTGTCGTCTGCTGTTGTACTAGCATTGCCATATATGGAAATGTTACGCTTCGAAAACATGAGTAATTACAACACATGATTTATTGTGTGTTTCTTAGACCATGACAATTAAGCTAATTTCTATTTTTTTTTAAGGCCATCCCTAAGCATTGTCGCAAGAAGTATAGGCTTTATTTACCGACTTCCTTGATAAATGCTTACAAAGCTGTTAAGGAGAAGATTATGTCCGTTCTTAAAGCCTCAAAATTATACAGATTGCCTAAAAATACATAACGTCACAGGGTCTTTGAAACAATCCACCCAGACACAGTTGTTATGTGAGCTGCTCCCATTTTCCATGCACTTTACCCTGTTCATATGTTAATATTTTATTGTTATTTCGTGTTTGACTTTTTTGTTAAATGTTTCATTTGCACCAGAAACCAATTTAAACTGTTAAAAATAAGTAAGCTTGGCCTAATTACTCGACATTGCAATGATTTTTTGTATGACGTCATACCCGCGAATCAAGGGTAGTAAAACAAAATGGCTGACGCTTTACACTTATGTCAACAATATTGACATTTAAGAGCTTTAAAAACATTGTTTGGAAATCACAATGGAACAAATCAGCGAAGAATGAATTTATTTTAAAAGGTTAGTGTTTGTTTTCGTTGTTTTTTATGCGTTATTATTTTAATATTGACATTAAATGTTAAGGTCGCGAATTTACGGTAATCGATGATATGTGTATCAACAGCAAACCCCATTGGAAGTTTGTCTTGGTTAGAGTACCTATAGTATAGATATTTAAATATCAAGAAGCAAAAAAAGGTACTAACACAAAAAATGGAAAATGTGCATGTTGGTCAGTACAGAAATTGTATTGCACACACATATGTTATCATGTTGACTTGACAGTGAAGAATATTTCATTTTGAATCAGAATTTGAAAGTGTGATACACTGTATGAATAACAAGAGAACATGTGTTCACTCTCTCTTTAAACATTTTTATCTCTACAAAAAAACTTTACTGCATATGTTATTCTGTTTCAGGTCTTTTTTTCTGATCAGTTCCCATATAAGGTATATTTGAGAATTTTGATGTAAATCCCACATAACTGGTTATGGTTGAGAATGAATGAAAAAAGGTATTTACACAAAAAATGGAAACTTTTGCTATTTTTGCAGACATGACCATGTCTGTTTACCAGATTTTATTTTAATGCACCTTACAGTGTGTGTGAGCTAGCCAGCACAACTGTACCCGAGTGGTTTTTAACCCCACTTTACTTATGTGTAACCTATTTCTTGTGGTCAGTTCTCATGGTATCAGGCTCTTTCGGTCCCAAGCTTTTTCGGCCCAATCTGAAATTTCAGGCTGATTCGGCCCCAAGCTTATTCGGCCCCAAATCGACCAGGCTTATTAGGCCCTATATTTTATCACACCTTTTCTTTAAAACTTAATTGATTACAGCGGGTGTTAGATTAGCTAGCCGTCCGTTTGGTGACAATATATTTTGATTATAATTGAATAAAGGTGTTTAAAATGATATATTGTGTTGTCGGTTTGTTTCTTTGTATTGCTTTTGATTATGGATGCTTAAATGAAATTAATTGAAAACCATTATCGTTTAACAACTGTTACCTATGTATGAAATTCATTATTGTTTTAACTGTTAAATTGTGAAGGCTTTTAATTGAATCGATTGTCGGTTTGTTTGTTAAATATTGCGTTTGATTAAAGGTGTAAATGATGAGTATTTGTTTGCTATCTTCAATTGTTATTTAGCGAAATATTGTAAAAATGCTTTTTAAATGCGAACTGAGATATGGAATGCAAACGGGGATTAATCTTATGGCCTTATGAATTTGTTAATCCGGTGACACATGACACATGTATTTTAAAACCTGATAAAGGTCATAAAACCGGGCATAGATGCGGGTGCTAGTCAATGGCTTCACTCGATAATGAAAGACTGGGTCGTAGTAATTAAGCGTATGCTGTTAATTAGAACCTTTTTTCTATGATTGCTTATGCAATTAAATTGATAATTGTTTTTTGTCAACTTTTAAGTTCTATCAATATGCAAAAAACTAAGTGAAATGTAATTGAGATTACAGTATAAATGAAATAATCAATCATTAAAAATAAAAATTGTTTTAATTTCTTTCTTGACGATATATATATATGCCTTTTAGTAAAAACGAAATCTACACATCTATATACATCAACAAAATCTATTATAGCTGACCTACTATGCATACATTTATACTTTTGGTAACAAATACTAACGATGTAAATCTAACTTATCTCGCGAACGATTGTAAAAATGCTTTTTAAATGAGAGCTGAAACATAGAATGCAAACGTGAATTAATCCAATGGCCTTATTACAACTTCAATATTGTTTTTTGATTGTGGTATAAGCTGGACATACAAGTAAGAAGTGGTATTCACGTTCGATTACTTTCATATTACAATATGTGTACAATCTATTTTCTTTTGGGATATTTTCATGTCGTCCTTTCTCAATCGCAAGATTGTGTGCTTATGAAAATAAATTAATAATGGTCTATGAAAGTCAAACAATAACAGTTTCGTTCATTTAAGTGTCAATTTATAAATCAATAATGGTATGTACAGCTTTCCTTATTTTGTAACGTAATTTATGACGAAATTTGCAAACAAGTTGTAGGCATTTCCGGTAAATTTATAGTTTGTTTTATTTTCACAGCTGTCTAAGACTCTTGTGTGTAGTCTATATTAACGCCCAAATCAATTTCAATTATAATAACGCCTCATTTCGACGACGACATACCTGAAGCAGAAGACAAGAGATTTTTTTTTTCAAATGGAATAATCTTCAATAAAGATAATATAATACTGTAATAAACAATATTCCATAGTTTTAAAGAGTATCGACTAACATATTTGCAACGATTTATTCAAATTAAAACTGGGTCCGAAAAAGCCTGGTACTTGGGCCGAATGAGCCTGAAATTGGGGCCGAATAAGCCTGAAAAAAAAACGGGGCCGAAAGAGCCGACAACCGTTCTCTTACTAATGGGAATGGTTTTGTCAGTCTTTGGAGGGAAACTGTTGGACAAAGAAAGAGGTTTTCTTCGTGTAATATTTTGAGTAATACATGGTTAATCAGGACTTCTACTGGTTAGTATGTTGTATTTGGTTGTATTGAACTGCATTCAATCCATTGTTACTGTTTCAATTGTATTTAAAGAAGGATTTGACATGTTGGTAATGTTGAGTCATATATTTTCGCGGGTGTTGAAATGGTTGCACAATGGATACAATTCTTTCTTTTTATATTTTAATATCTTGAATTGTTTTAACTCATTACTAATAAATGCACTTAATAATGTTTGTGCATGATTAACTTGCAGCAGTCACTGAAAGCGTGGGAAGAAGGAGCAAGGGAGTGAAATCCATTCAGTTCCACAAATTGGTAATTAAACTGTGTGTTGTGTACTATGCAATGTTCTTGTCATGTGATATGTTTGTTGCTTTGTATGTTTGTTATTATTTGTATTGCAAAATAATGTTTAAGGTTCAGGTGCAATTGTAAAGCCACTAGAACAAGACATATTATAAATGTTATTATTAATTCTATGATATTTATATTAATAATAATATTATAGAAATTATTATTAATCATATGTCTTTATATGTGTATTTGTATATTTTACAGATTGGAGCCTTGACGTGTGATGCTCTTGAGTTATCTGTGAATCAAATATTCTAATTATATGGAAACGTAAAACTAGACAGTCTTGAGTTATCTTCCTCCTGTGTGGTTAAGTAGCGAAAGAACCACAAAGTTATACAACCACAAGCCAATGTTTGGTTCAGATTCATATCTTTAGAAGAACATATGAAAATTTAAGTACATATAGCTTACATGTATATAACAACTCTGTTGCAAAATGACCCTTACATTCCCTTGTCTACAAAGCATCTTAGTGCATCTGCACTCTTGTTTCAGTTTCAATATTCATGGAGCTTATTATGACCTTGTAGTACCCAAGAACCCAACGGTAAGGAATTTGGTTCTGTTGATTAGAGCTTTCATTTGCAATATTTTTTTTACGGTTATCATCCCTTGACATTCATCTGTCTTCAAAGAATCTGAGTGCATCTGCACTCTTGCTTCAGATTTCATAACTATAGTAGAATATATGAAAATTTTAGTACACATCCAACATAGCAGGTTTGATGCAAATGATGAGAAAAAAGTATTTAACTGCAATTTTGAACGCAGGCTTTTCTGTCAGAACATTCATGTCTGGCCATAAAACTCATTGTGTGGTGTGTGTTTGTTGTCAGTGTTTGTTGTGTGTGTTTGTTGTGCAGTAATGATCAGTTCATATACATGTAATCAGAGTTGTTCAATGAAGAACGCCTCTTGAAGAAGGAGATCTAGGTTCAACACTGAACGCAATTTACAGTGTGTGCGAGTTAGCAAGCACAACCACAATCCAATTCTTGGTTCAGATTTCTTGTATTAATATGTATAGTATAATATATGAAAATTTAAGTACACGGCCTACATAACAGCCTGATACAAAATGACCTTGACATTCATCTGTCTACAAATTCATGTAATCTAAGTGCATCTGCTGTCTTGTTTCAGTGTCAATATTGGTGAAGGTTATTATGGGTGTGAGCTTGAAAGCACAACCATCAGCCAATTCTTGGTTCAGATTTCTTTTTATTCTTATGTATAGGATAATATATGCAAATTTGAGTTCTTGGCCCACATTACAACCTGATGCAAAATGACTTTGACATTCATCTGTTTACAAATACATGTAATCTGAGTGCATCCGCTCTCTTGTGTCAGTGTCAACATTTGTTAAGGTAAGTATGTGTGTAAGCTAGCAAGCACAACCACATTCCAATTCTTGGTTCAGATTTCTTTTTATTCATAGGTATAGTATGATATATGGAAATTTAAGTACTTGGCCTACATAACAGCCGATGCAAAATGACCTTGACATTCCCTCGTCTATAAAGCATCTGAGTGTATCTGCACTCTTGTTTCAGATTTTTGTATTTATGTCTATAACATTTTACAGAGTAGTACACATCCAACATAACCGGTATGATGCAAATGATGAGAAAAAACTATTAAAAGCTTATTTTGAAAGCATGTTTTTTGTCAGCACATTCATGTTTGGCCACAAAACTCATTGTGTGTGTTATGTGCGCAGTGATGATCAGTTCATATACTCAGAGTGGTTTAGGGAAGAACGCCTTCTCTCGCAGAAGGAGATTTAGGTTCAAGTCCTAGCTCTGATATGAGTTTGAGAAATCACTGAACGCATATTACAGTGTGTGAGCTAGCAAGCACAACCACAAGCCATGTCTTGGTTCAGATGGTTTTTGTATTAATGACTATAGTAGAGTATATGAGCATTTTAGTACACAGTCTGCATAACAAGTTCAATGCAAAATGACCTTGACATTGCAAAGGAATCTTACAGTGTGTGTAAGCTAGCAAGCACAACCACAAGTCATTTTTTGGTTCAGATTTGTTATATTCATCTATATGGATAAGAATATGAGAATTTTTATACATGGCTCTCTCTCATAACTGGTCTGATGCAAAAAGAGATTGCCATTCCGAACGCATATTTCAGTGTGAGTGAGCTAGGAAGTACAACCACAAGTAAATTTTTGGTTCAGATTTGTTTTATTCATCTATATGGATAAGAATATGAGAATTTTTATACATGGCTCTCATAGCTGGTCTGATGCAAAAAGAGATTGCCATTCGGAACGCATATTTCAGTGTGTGTACGCTAGCAAGCACAACCACAATCCAATACTTGGTTCAGATTTTTTTTGTATTAATGACTATAGTAGAATATATGAAAATTTTAGTACACATCCAACACAACAGGTATGATGAAAATGCTGAGAAAAAAAGAATATAAAGGCTATTTAGAAAAATATGGTTTTCTGTCAGCACATTCATGTCTGGCCACAAAACTCATTGTGTGTGTTTGTTGTGCAGTGATGATCAGTTCATATTATCAGAGTGGTTCAATGAAGAACGCCTTCTCTCGCACAGAAGGAAATCTAGGTCCAAGCCCTAGTTCTGATATGAGATTGAGAAATCACAGTGTGTGTGAGTTAGCAAGCACAACCACAAGCCAATTTTTGTTTTCAGATTTCTTTTTATTCATAGGTATAGTATGATATATGGAAATTTAAGTACTTGGCCTACATAACAACCTGATGCAAAATGACCTTGACATTCATCTGTCTACAAATATCTGAGTGCATCCGCTCTCTTGTGTCAGTGTCAACATTTGTTAAGGTTAGTATGTGTGCGAGTTAGCAAGCACAACCACAATCCAATTCTTGGTTCAGATTTCTTGTATTAATATGTATAGTATAATATATGGAAATTTAAGTACACGGCCTACATAACAGCCTGATACAAAATGACCTTGACATTCATCTGTCTACAAATTCATGTAATCTAAGTGCATCTGCTGTCTTGTTTCAGTGTCAATATTGGTGAAGGTTATTATGGGTCGAGCTTGAAAGCACAACCACAAGCCAATTCTTGGTTCAGATTTCTTTTTATTTATATGTATAGGATAATATATGGAAATTTAAGTTCACGGCCCACATTACAACCTGATGCAAATGACTTTGACATTCATCTGTTTACAAAGCATCTAAGTGCATCTGCTGTCTTGTTTCAGTGTCAATGTTTGTGAAGGTTATTATGCGTGCAAGCTAGCAAGTACAACCACCAGTCAGTTCTTGGTTCAGATTCATATCTATAGAAGAAAGTATGAGAATTTAAGTACACAGCCCTCATAACATGTCTGGTGCAAAATGACCTTGACATTCCTCTCTCTACAAAGCATCTTAGTGCATTTACACTCTTGTTTCAGTGTCGTTATGATGACCTTCTTGTTATCAAAAAGCAGAACTAATCAATATGTTTGTTGATGAGAGTTTTCATTTCCAATATTTTTTAAGGTTAACATGACCTTGAAGTTGCAAAGAAAGCCAATTGTTGCATAATAACGTTTGTTGATGTGAGTAAAGCTGGAATACTTGCTCAAGGTTAACATGACCTTGTAGCTGTATAAGCATATACGGTAACAATTTTTACAAGCATCAATCATGTAAAACAAAACACGTTGTAAGTTTCTATAGATTTTATTCATTCTATGTATCAACCAACAATGCCATAGCGAGAACCAATTTGATATGTGGCGTTCTCATCGTATTGATGTTTGCATTTCAGACAAATCAGTCGCCCAGAATTTTTGTTGTATACGTACTCCAAATACTTCATGATGCAGTTCATGCAGCAAAATCCGTGCCCACACGCCTTGCTAATAATTTTAGGTGGATTGTTTTCATTTTTGCATATTCGGCAGGAGTCAACAACGCCATTGTTTTTTAGCTTGCTTGAAATGCTTTCTAAAGCATACGAAATGTTTGAAGATGCCTTTGACAGAAAAGTGGTAACCGTTGGCTCATCGCTTTCTTTTGATTGCACGTATTGTAACGGGTGCCGGTCAACTCGTACCTAAGTCAACTCGCACGGTAGTCAACTCGCACGTTTTTTGGTCAACTCGCACGTTTTTTGGTCAACTCGCACGGCATTTCTGGTCAACTCGCACTTTTCAAAGTCAACTCGCACGCCTCGAAAAAATATATAGGAATAGATGAAGGATGTAATATGATCAGTAGTTTATAAGAAGTTTATAAGTAAAAATAATAATAATTATGTCCTTTTTCAATAATCTGAATATACGGTTGTCACATTTAATGGCTCTTTTACACTTGTGGTCGGTGTTTTTCACGGGTTATATGAATGTTTGTAATAGGTGTGAAAGGTCTTATATTCAACTAACAATTATTAAAATGGCAAAGCATTAATCAAGTAAACTAAATTGGTATGATAATTATTCAGTGATAGGTTAATGTTTGTCACAAAACGGAGAATGTTAATTTAGCTTGTAATTAAAATGTTTTTACTTTTATAATCAGGTGTGAGTTAAATTAAAGAAAATTAAAACGAAAATTAGGTGATGTTTGTTGCATTCGGTTATTTCATAATAGATCAAAGTTTCTTAGTTATGTATATAAATCGACTAAATTAAGTTATCATTATAAACATATATGTGTTACGGAGTACATACGTATAGTCAATTCATGCGTTTTTTGTGTGATGGATTATCCGTGTATATTGTGTTCAAGGAATGTGGGTCCAAGGCAGCAAGCAATGGAATGCGATAGTTGCCAAAAATGGCAACACAGAACATGCGAAACCGGTAAGTACCATTCATGTCATTGTATACTATAATATTTCAAACAAGTGGAAAGTGATACTCATTTTCTATAGCGTGTCCGTTGCAAAACTTACATTTTCTATTTTCGCGTATTATGTTATTATAACGACCTCTTTAGATTTCTAATTAATGTGAATATAATCGAAATCGTGTTAGTGGTGTGTTGTATTTCTTATTTCTGATTTGTCATAAAGTCAAGTAGTTATCTCAATATACAAGCTTTTCTCAATATACCAGCTTTGCTTGAAGTTATTTAATAAACGTTTTTAATTTGTAGGTAAATGTTAGTTTTTGTTAGTTTTTGGGACACTGTTATCACTCGATTCAAGTATTTTTAACCAATATCGGAATATATGTAATTTGCAATTATTAATTCAAATACGTTTAATTGTTCGCGTGTTGATTTATATTATTGGAAAGTATTTAATTATTTGTATTCTAATTTCTATTTAATTGTTATAAACTTTGTATAAGCTTATATTTTTTACCTTTAATGAGCTATGAAAGATATTGAAAACAGCTGTCATCTAATCAGTAACAATACCCTATTTCTCACCACTAACATTACAATAAACAGATAATCTGTCAGTCATTCGGAGCTGATGAGGGTACTGATTATCGAGGAGTAGATAAGGCTATTACTGATAGGGGTCGTCTAGAGATAAGGCTGTAGTATGTGATACTTAAATAAATATTTTTTATTTGTTCATGCTATACAATTTAATATTTAATTAATTAATGTAGAACCGTAACTCATGTACAAATTTTAAAAATGTTGGTAAATTTTATTAAAGTATTAAATAAATAAACATTTGATTCTTGTAAAATTGTATGATTGAGAATTATTGTAAAATTAATCATTGTTTCGTACAACCATGTTTAAATACGTGTAGGTATGATAATCATATATGCGCGGTTTATATGATACTAAGCTAAACTATACGTATTTGTACTCACGTTGACATTATTGTTATACGTTTTTTTCCTATAATTGTGTGCTCAATAAGTTTTCCATACGTAACGGAATCTTCATTAATTGTTTAACGTCTTAATAATTAATAGTTATTAAAAAATATGTGCATGCATTATTTATTTGTTTCTTAGTTCCATTTTCTATTTATTATTTGTTCATGTATTAAATATTTCTACAACTTCATAAATAACAAGCATGATTTGAACTTCCAAATGGAAAATGTGTTTACAAAATGAGTATTGCTTTGAGAAACCGGGTCTTAACGCAAATGCGTAAACTTCTATTAATTTGATATATTGTTACCCGAAAATAAGATGCACAATTCCGGACATAAAATTAAGCGTTTCCAACAGTATACAATAAATATTTGAGACTTCGTTAATTGAAATTAAATAAATCTTTGTTAATTAGGATTAATTAACTTATTAAATTGAGATAATAAAATATTTCACGAGATTGTAATTTTGATTGGATTACATTATAGGTGTATTACTATTTGTTAATAACGCACAGTGTTTACTATTACTTGTCATACACCTTGCTATGGTGCGCTTCATATGTTTCAGATTTCATTGTGTACATATTGTAAAGCTTTCTTAATGATTGTAAATATTGAAATAAATATTAAAAGAAAAATATGTAGATGTATGTCTACTTGTGTACATATTGTAAAGCTATGATACTGTGTGTAAATATATTGAAATAAATATTACAATAAAAGTATATAGATGTATGTCTACATATATAAAGCTTTGATAATTTGTATTAATAATGTTATAAAAATTTAAATAATTGTTAAAAAAATATATTTTTAAAAGTACTTAAAATGTCAGTTGTAATGTGCCGATAACATTACCATGGTATAAACAATATTTTGTGATTTTTTTTTTATTTATTTTGTAAATATTTTTCAATAAAAAGTATTAACTACACTCTGAAAGTATTAATCATTTGTTTTTATGCATACATTACTCATTTATAACCCATTAATACATCAATATTTTGACTACCGTGCGAGTTGACTTAGGTACGAATTAACTTCCGTGCGAGTTAACCAAAAAACGTGCGAGTTGACTACCGTGCGAGTTGACTAAGGTACGAGTTGACTGTAAACCATTGTAACGCCTTTTCTATGAAAGCGATCCTAGCACAAGCATCAGCGTGTAACGATTTTATTTTTTGTTGTTTCTTGAGATACTGCCCTACAAAGTCAGTCTGCTTATTGCCAGTTGAAATTGGGTCTTGTTTTGAAGTTCGCGAACCTTTAGGTTTTTTGACAGTCTGACAGTTATTATTGGCATTAGCTTTGCGTTTATTCGAATTCTTTTTACTAGTCGAACCTGACGAGTCGTTAGAATTGTTCTGTACAAGCTGCGTTAAAAAATCAACAGCCTTTTCGTCTTCTCGGGATTGAAACTGATTGCCAGCTTCTTCGTCTGTCATTTGGAGAAGAGAGTGCACATTTTGACAAGTTTGGTCGAGCTCACTTGGGGTGAGATATAACGGATGACTTTCATCGTCTAAAGAAAAACCAACATCAGCAAGTTGTTTTGACACCATTTCGCTTCGCTTACTCAAATGAGAATGATTGAGTTTGTCAAAAGACTGGATTTATATCGTACAAGTTTGTGTTATATTATTTTTTTTTTATTTCGCTGTAAATTGCGAAAAATATTGATGCAACAAGATGCTAGATTCCACAATATGATCAAGGTCAATGTGACCATGAAATTGTAACGCTGTATGCAAGTTTCTCGCTCATGCATAGGCATCAAAAACACAGTTCGCTTTAACACATTGATACGGGAAAGTTCTTCAACGTTCATTTTCGTGACAAGACACAACAGTTAGCTTATGATGTCTGAAATGTTGTTACTCTGTACGTATTTGATGTTAGAACCACTTATTTCTGAAATCAAACTTTTATTGTCATCGCAATTGTGACAAGTGAGCGTAATGTCAGGAATTGTCTGATCAAGTATTTCGATCCATCGCAATTGGATACAAAATTGTTTGTGAGCTCATTGTTATATTGCTCTACAATCAAACTATATCTAACCTGCTCAACTAACGACCAACACATGATATGCATTTCAACATTTTATTTTACAACAAACAAAGAAGCATATGAATACAGTCAAAACATCTAATCCGTGAAAAGCATTCGCACCCAGCCAGTAACGTCAGCTCGACACATAGCGCAGTTTCCATCAAACATCATCAGGCAGCAGTTTTCACAAAAAGTGTGCCCACACTTTGTCAAGGTTCTGTTTTTTTCCTCTTCGCAGCATATGATACACGTTTTCAATGCTCGAATAGCCTCTTCTTTCTCTTCAATAAGTTTTCTTCTTTGCAAATCTAAAGCCTCCTCTTTCTCAAATTGAAGCTGCGATATTATCCGTTCGGTTTCGAGTTCATGTTGCTCTTATAGCACGCGTTCACGTTTAAACCACTCTTCGTTGAAGTAAAGCTCTTGATCATCAACCAAATGTTCGCTTGCTTTTCTCTGGTACGAGGAAGCCTTCTGAATACACGATACCATTTTTTTGCAGACTACGCGACCTTCTTTGGACATAGCGAAGTCGCTGCTGTTAACGAACGCGGTGACCTGACTTCCAAGTCTGTTCAATTGATAGCCGAACGATTTGAAATCAATTGACGCCGATTGTTCTGGTCGAGTGTATGGCCTTGTAGCATGTCGCTTGTCCTTGCCAGTCGTTTCGCTACTGCCACTAGGAACGTCTGGGTCTTCGAACTTCGGAAGTCGGTGTGCGTATTTCGGCATGATTTCGAGTCAATGAAGACTCTTGGAGTCTCAAATCAAGAACGATGACAATAGCTGTCCGGGTCGCCTTTTATACCCGACGGGCTGGTGCGATTTTGATATATAGACAATCCATAGTGTTTACATACCAAAGTCATTAAGTACGATGAATAGCAAATTTCTCACGCGTGGAAGATGTAGACACTCATATTTGAGAAAAGCGCTGAGCAAAGTTGCATGTCTGAGAGATTTTGATCAAACGTACGTTAGCGAGTTAGGTCTGTACCTAAGAAAGACATTTCCCACACTCCGCGACAACTTAAGGGTGTCACGGTACTCCGTGGGACGGTATATCGTAATAGTCTCCCCTCGGTACGGTTCACGATACGCCTCCGAGTCCGTACGGTACGGCATTTTCCATGACGCATTTCAAGGGAAGTAACTGGAATTCGCCCCAAAAATGGCGGAAGTAGAATTTAAATCACCTACAGCGAGCTTCTAATAAAACATATGGAAGCATTTTGTGTTATCAGTAAAAAAGTGGTAGGCGTTTATTTCGTGTAAACATTTGCTTTATATCACGACTTTAGTCGCTACGAATTTCCTAAGCAGGAGCTGTAATTTTATGATTCAGCTGAGAATTTCGCAAATTCTTTGAAACCATTAAACTCAAAAATGTGATGTGTCGCCTACTTCACGAAACAAGGTGCAATATTTTACTGGTTCTACGAATTGTGCTTGGAGTTTTTTACGGCACAAGCAAAGATAGCCAGTTTGAATAGTTGGTAAACACGTTTTATTTTTAACTTAAATAATCTATCGAAGTAAAGAAACATAAAGCAGTCCGTATTTTTTAAACATATTCATAATTTCGTGTTCATATTGAATCAAAGTTTTAGATTTGTAAATAATAATAACTTATTGTCAATTCGTGTACTTTCATGACATTATATGGTATTTTGTATATTGTATGACGCATATGTAGAGGATTTTAAATATAATCGAAAAATGGTTTTAAATGGTTTGTATGTTGTTTCCATCTGACGATACGTATCGCGATACGTATTGTATCGTACACACTGTACCGCGATACGTATCGTATCGTAAGGTGAGCGTATCGTGACACCCTTACGACAACTGTCATTTTACATCAAGCACGAAATAACAATTGAGAATAGGCGACCCGATTTCGTTATCCATATACCAAACGTTGCCCTGATACTACTCGAATACAAAACATCGAATGTTACAAGAAAAATGAGTCAATACCTAACAATTGTTATTTGCTCTGATCAAAATGGAAATAAATGTGAAATATAACTCAAGCAAATATCAGTGTTTTTCGTTTATTTTTACATTCAGTCTATAAGAAGCATATGATTAACTTACAAGTAGATACAGTCACGAACAAACATTTGGAGTGTTTATTTTCAAGTACTATGCGCTAACTTCCCATCGAAACCTTAAAGCCACACTCGCGTTTCATGAGAAAATACACCCAGTACAGCGAGGTCATTAAGTGCAAATAATATCGAACGTCATTTCACAGTAAAGTACACAGATAGATGAGTATTTGCGAGAAAGTTTAACTGTAAATTTCTCAACAATCAATGCAGATATTGGGATCAAATTTTGACTATGATATTTAACTTAGAAAGCCTTACAATGATTGTTCAGAACGTTTGTTTCTTTTGTTTACGCTTCTTGGACAAAAGTGCAAGTTTATTGTCGAAAATACCGTTTCAATGAAGAAAACTTTTTTGCCTTATCGTTTTTCGATACAAATTGTGTAATGTTGAATATGAAGTTTTTGTGTGAATGATTTTGTCTATAACACTTTGTATGTTTGTGAATCGCGTAGGTTTTATCAACATTAACTTACGCGCAACACTTCTAGTTTTCTAAACATGGAGGTTAAATTCATAAAATGCAGTACGTCGTTTCGCTGTATAAAGTAAACAACCGTGGGTAGATTGTCAAGGATATCGGTTTAAGTCAATTTGTTATGAAACCACTCCAGATATCAATAGCTATAAAAATTTTCAGTACATGACACAGATGGCTATATGCTACAATAACGTATCTATATGTACAGTTGAATAGGGAATTGTTTTCTGAAGAATTTGGTGTATAACACTTTGTATGTATGTGAATCATTTCGATTGAACACGTAGAAAGTTAAACGCAACATTGATATTTTTCTTTACATCGGCATCGAGTTAAAATTCATGACGTGCAGTACGTCATTTCGCTTAATGTAAACAACCGAGGGAAGATTAAACAGAAAAGCGGTTTATTTTAAATATCTCCGGAGCGATTCATGGCATCAATATCAAATTTCAAGTACAATGCCCAGATTATTGTTACCTACAACTTTTCTATTGTTATTTTTGTATCAAAATACATGCTTATGTGATAAAAATCACGTTGAAAACGTTCGCAACAAGAAAACTTTTTCATCCTATCGCTTTTTGAAACAAAACTGATATCAACATGAAGAGCATGTAATTCCACATATTTTGATTCGACATGCTTGCATTTTTATTGTATCGCTTGATCAAGACTAGCCGAAAACCATTTTGCCTATAATCACGAATTGACTTTTTAAAGCACGAAACATGTACAGTAGATCTACAGCTCTCGAACGTCGTTTTTATCAATGTAAACAAGCGAGGGAAAAGTTTCAGTTACATCGGTTTAACTCAATTTGCTCGAAAATGTCTCATGATATTAAGATGATTTTTTCACCACAGTATTTTATCATATGATAGCTATAATTTTTGTTTCGCCTATTTTGTTCTCACACGACTCATTGTGTCAGATATTCAACTTTGCAAAATTCGCTAACAAGAAAACGTTTTTGTGTAAAGAGCATTTATCGTTATTTTGGTATTAGCTTGTAGGAAATTTGATTCCACGCATTTTGATATATTACACTTAACCGTATGTCTAAACACAAAAAAATACAGTGCAATAACTATTTCGTACTTAACGCATTTCTGTCTTTAACTTTAGATTTTTACGTCATTTTTATCAATGTAAACAAGCGAGGAAAGAGTTTAAGTTACATCGGTTTAACTCAATTTGCTCGATAATGTCTAATGATTTCGAGATGAAATTTTCAAAACAATATTTAACCGTATGATTGCTACAAATTTTGTCTCGCCTATTTTGTTTTCACACGACTCATTGCATCAGATATTCAACATTAAAAAAATCGCTAACAAGAAAACATTTTTTATGAAAAGAGCATTAATCGTTATTTTGGTATGAGCTTGTAGGAAATTCGATTCCACGCATTTTGATATATTATACTTCACTATATATCATAACAGAACAAGAATACTGTACGATAACGATTCTGTACTAAACGCATTTCTGTCTTTAACTTTAGATTTTGACAACGTCGAAAAATTGCGAATAGAACAGTGATTTCGTACAAAGTTTAACTTCGCGTTTCTTCCCAACCACTTGAGATAAAACCATGCGATTTGTATCATCTTGTTCAGTGCGACATTAGCTATAAAGTATACGCTGATATTTTTCCCTATCATTTACGCGTATGTGTGAAAATCGCAGATGTTTGATTTGAAAACGGGTCGGTGAATAGAAAACTTTTTTGTCATTATAGATATTGGGATGATTTTAAGTTCAGCTTGTAACGAATTCAATTCCGCACATTTTGATACCACATACTTGATAGTGTGTTGAAAATTGGCTTCATTATAGACCGAAAACCATTTTGCGTTAAACACGCCTTCGACAAATTCTTCATAAAAAACACAACGTCGTTTCATCTGTTTAAGACTATTGTGCAGCGAAATGTGTTTTACAAAAAGTTGAGGTCGTGTTTTCTCTTCAAATAGTTGACCGATCTACCTAACATTTTCGCAATAATATGAAACATGTTAATAGCAACAAGTTTTGTGGGGATCATTTTTTGCTAACATATTCGCATTTAGTAGAAATTCTTAGTTTTCGCATGAAAATCACTTCGCTGACAAGAAAAAAAATTCCCATTTTAGACAAGTATAAAACCATTACTACCATTCGATAGGGAATACTGTTCTGTACATTTTGATATATGATATTCCACAATAAGTCTGATAACAAGGAAACTACTTCGAGAAAACGCATTTGCACTTATTGACATTTTGAACTTTTCAGTATCGAGTTAAACGTCATTTCAATAAACCTCATCGTTCAAACTGCTAAAGGGGAGTTTACACATCGATGATAGAAAATTGTGTTTGTTTGAAAGCGGTTTAAGTGCAATATCTCTAGAACCCGTTGTCCGAATTCAATAAAATTTTCACCAGATGAACAGAAATTTCGATGTGCTCATACTGATACTATTTGTTTATACAAAATCGAATGCGCGAGTTATGATATTTTGATTTTAACGCAAATTTTCTTGATTTTTCAAAGTTACACGAACAATTGTGCAGATATTGTGCACCATAATATTTGTATATGATTGTGTAGGCGCTATTATGCTGAACATTTTGATATATGTGGTTGGATATTTATTTTCTATATCTTCGTTGTACTAGTACTACTCACAAAACACAGTTGAAAACATCACAGCGCGATAGTTGCTCTTTTATAAAGTTAGTGCGAAATCATATCGAGCTGCTTTCGTCATACGAACGTCATGTAAACAATTCAGTTCTCAGAATTGAAAATAAATAAAAAATAAATAAAGAAAAATAAACGGGTATACGAGGATATTTTTATGCTGGAGTTTAATGTACACTAGTGAATATTTTGATGGATTATTAACATATTTGATATGATCTAGGATTATTTCACAATGATACTGTAGGTTAGTATGTTTGACTGGATATTTTTTATATAGCTACTTGCATTTTGTCGTTTTGACATTGACTATACAAATCTGCGTTGAGTACGCTTCATAACAAGATTTAAAACTAGAAGACCATGGATTTGCTGTAAATCGAAGGAAATACTGGATGGATTGTACGGACTCATGCTTATCAATTTTTATGCCCATTCAAGCTGTGAGTGTGAATATTTCGGCTTGTATGGTCATGAAAAAATATCATCACAAAGTCAATATTGATAGGATTTTTTATGGTAAGTATGATTTTTAGATTTGTCATCAAATACACATTTAATCGTAAACTCAAATCATGAAGTATAAACATTTTCAAAGCGCTCTCAAAAAAGTTTAGACTTTTTTTACATTGACATAATCTTAGTTCAATGAAAGACTTTGACGATCATGGACGTGTTTTTGTGAGCTCTGACAAAATTTTGACTTTGATTTTTTTTACGATGAAAAAGTCTCAGTTGACTTTTGTTTTGGACGTTGAAGGGAACGATGAAAAGTTTTGAATTTTACTGACTTGTACTTTGAGATTTTAATTTACTTCGCGTTATAGAATACGACTTGGTACTCGGGTTATGGAATTACTGGTGGACTGCAGTGTTAGGGTATTGTTATGAGATGACGGCTTGACTTTTACTTGCGTTGTGAAATGAAATCATGCTCTCATGCGATGATAACTTTTGAACGTTTAGTACTGACTGACAACGATTTTTGTGAGCGTTATATATGAACTGTTTGACTTACATTAATTTTTTTTAACGACTTGACTTCACTTTAAGTCTTGACATCGGACTGATCGGACGTGTTTTTTTTAGCTTTGACTTTGACTGTTGTGGATAATTAAATTTATGTTGTGGGGTAAAGCGATTGACTTGTCAGTTGAGGTTCAGATGTCGAGCTGTGCGGACGTGTTCATTGGAGCTGCTGTCTACAAAAACGTGAGTAAAAACATTTTCGTTTGACTGTTAACATGTTTCGCGATAGGTTGAAGTGGAGTTGTGTATGATCATGATGATGTATGAAGTATGTTGGTTGTAATGCGTTGGGCAGAAATAACTAAGTACTAATATCGTGTCGATATGTTGTGATGATCGATGATGGTGTATGCTGGTGGAACAGAATATTAACTGAGCTGCTTTGGGGAAACGAACAGATGATGGACACATTTTTGCAAACATATTACATGAAAATGTATTGAAACGCTTTTGGTGATATGTACTAAATATGATATGATATTGGTTAACTTTTGTTTGCATGCAGTAACATTTCTATTTCATTTCAGTGCGCAGTGGTGAGTATTGTAGTATAAAGTAGTTTCAATAAATTATGATGAATGAAAACTGATTTCGAGTATGTTTGTACAGTTTCAGGGATTGTATAGTCTTTAACAAATCTGTCAGTTGGTGTTCATGAGTGTGAGCTTAATACAGCAAACCTGTTTTTACTTTTGTGGTCGCCAGCTGTCCGTGAACGGTGATCTGTAAAGTGAAAAAAACACAGAGCTTTTAATGCAACATACATTTAGGTCTACTGTTTTCACAAAGATTGTGTGTTAATGATGTACGCTATATTGGATGATGAGTATGACAGTAACTTAAAATCATACGGCTAGTACAGTATGGAACATGAATGCTTTGTTCAGATTTTCAGATGTGTGCTGGTAGTTTAAGTCTGGAGTGAACAGTCGTGTTTACTGGCGCTCATTCAAGGTAAGTATTAAAACTATGTTTGTGTTGAATTGCATGTTTTCATATGTTTCAGACTTTCAAACAGAGATGTCATGGCAGTGAAAAAGTGAAAGGTAAGTACTTTAATACATTTCAGGAGTGCTTATGCTTATCGATTGATGATCTGACAGTTGGATTGAACAGCGGAGCCAAGCAGTCTTGATTTTGGAGCTTCTCAACAAGCCTTGAAAGTAAGTTTAGAATTACTCAATGTTAGTGAATTATTAAAAAAAAATATGCTGTCAGTGAAGTACTGTCAGTTGCTTTTGGACAGTCGAACAGAACAGACTTGGTTGTGAGAGCTCTCATATCTGTTGTGTTAAACTGTTTTTATGATATGTTATGTGTGTTTGTTTCTGTTGTACTATTTTTCAGATGCTGTTGGCAGTGATGGGTTTGAGAGCTGACCTGAATAGAAAAGCAATCATATGGTAAGTACAAAATAGTTGTTAAATGGGATGTTTTGTGCATGCTTCTATGTTTCAGGTGTACTTGCTGACAGCGACGAAGACGATTCAAGAAAAGGAACATTGTTGAGAAAGTGATTGGGACTTGCAAACAGGGTAAGTGTAACAATTGTGTTTGTTTAATTTGTAACATGCGTGCTTTTCTCTGTTTCAGATTTCACATGCAGAAATTTAACAGGATTTCAACTGATGAAACACAATTCAACAGAAGTTGGGTAAGTTTTAATTCATTGATTTGAGTTGTACAATGTGTTCTTTTCTTTGTTTCAGATTCGAGTTACTGGTTTACACATGGAAGAAGATTTCCACCTCTGTGACTCAACTCGACAGAAGCAAAGTTAAGTCGACCAAATTTTTGTTTTCATTGACTGCTGTTATGTGATGTTATGCTATTTTTCATGTGTGCTATGCAGAGATAGATAATTCAATTTCAAGAAAGAATAACTGCTGCAGCTTAGCTTAGCTTTGTGTTGGTTTATGTTCAAAAACGTTTAACATGTATGTGTGTTTTAAGATGTTTTGTTTCAGTTGATGTCCAGATGGCAAGCAGTACAGACGTGTTTCTTCGAGCTGCCGAACAGTGAGTACAAACGTTATATATTTTTCAGTTGTTAACTCATAGAAGTCTGTGAAAGATGATAGCAAGGGTTGAATTGCACAGTACTTATGTCTAGAATCATAATTCTCATGTGTGACGATTAACTAAACAGGGTAAATGCTAGCCAGTACTAACACTTGAGCAACCGTGGGATGTCAAACGAACTGATGATGTAATAAGATGGTGACGATTTACTGTGTGAAAAAAACAGGTCGTTGTACCGAAATGCTTTTGTTGATATTTACCATATATGATTTGATATTGGTTAACATTTGTTTGCATGCTGTTTACATTGCAATTTTATTTCAGTTGGCTGTGGTATGTATTATGCAATAAGTTTGTCTCAATAAACGATGATGAATGAAAACTGATTTCGATTCTTTTTGTACAGTTTTAGGTATTATCACTTTTGTGTGGTCGCCAGTTGTCTGTGATTTAAAGTGGAAAAAAACACAGAGCTATGAAGCATACAATTGTTTCAATATTTTATCAATGATTGTGTGCTATGCATGTTTTGATTTAGTTCGTTTCAGATATGACATGACATGAAGATTTGACAGTCGAACAGAGCTGAGCAACGCAGAAAGGTAAGTGTGTTTCATTTTAGTATGAACACTTGTATTTTGTTTTTATATGGTATGTTTTGTGCATGCTTCTATGTTTCAGGTGTACTTGTAGTCAGTGACGAAGACCATTCAAGAAGAGGAACATTGTTTAGAAAGTGAATGGTACTTGCAAACAGGGTAAGTGTAACAATTGTGTTTGTTTGATTTTTACCATGCATACTTTGCTTTGCTCTGTTTCAGATTTCACATGCAGAAATGGTCTCATAGCAGTCCCAACAGTGAATAAGTATTTCAACTGCTGTGAAACAACTCATTAAAAAGTAGGTAAGCATTGAATGAGTGTACTTGAGTTGTACAATTTGATGTGATGCTTTGCTCTGTTTCAGATTCAAGTCCCTGGTGTAGACAGAGAAATGTGTTTGAAGAAGGAATTTCACTACTGGGACTTAACTCTACAGAAACAAGGTAAGTAGAAACAACATTTTGGTTTAATTTAACTCATGTGTTTTGCACTGCATGCTATTTTTCAGGTCTCTCATGCAGTGAGGGAAAAGCAGAAGATTTCAAGAAACAATCACTGCTGCAACTCAGGTCTATAAACAAGGTAAGTGTTTACTATGTTGTATACGAAATGTTTCTGTTTTTTTCTGTTTCAGGTTTCAATTGCAGATATGTTTTAACAGCTTGTGACAGAAAAGAAATTCAGCAGCTGTGTCTTGACTCTAGCCACAAGGTAAGTCGAAACAAATATACTGGTTTGTATGTTGTGTTGTTATGCTCATCTATGTTTCAGACTTACATTGCTGTGACTGTTCCACAGTGGGTCAAAAAAGAGACGAGTACAGGTTTCAAGAAGAAAATTGGCTGTTAAAACTATGCACAAAATATAAGGTAAGTGAAATATTCTTTTGGTTTGTTTTGTGCTTTGTTATGCCTAACTATTTTTCAGATTTGAGTGGTGGGACGTTACAGAGCAGACTTTTGGACAACTGAGAAGTTGAAAAACAGAGAATGATTCAAGATCAGCTAGGTAAGTCTTGATTATTATGCAATGCTTAATGTATTTTTCATTTCAGTAGCCTGTTGGTAAGTACACTAACTTTCTATAATTTCATATTGAACTGTTTTGATGACTTGTATTCTGCTATACAAAATGTGTTTTTTTCATTTCAGTAGCCTGTTGGTAAGTACAATTTGCTTTTTTAATTTGCATATTGAAATATATTTGATGACTTTTATTCTGCTATGCTCTTTTCCATTTCAGCTGGGCAGATGTAAGTACACTTCATTCGAGTATTAACTAAATATGACAAATTTTGTTGTGCTATACAAAATGTGTTTTTTTTCAATTTCAGATCAGCAATGGTAAGCAGATTGTGTTTCTTAATGTATAAGTCTGTATGCATATTGTTTTTTTTATCATATCATGTCTTTTATATTTAGGCTTTGTGTTAGTAAAAACAGATGTTAAAAAAACATTCTTAAACTTGATACTAAAAATGTATTGTGCTATGCAAAATGTTTGTATGATTTCAGTTTCCAGAGGTGAGTACCAAAACAGTTGAAAAGTTGGTTTAGTTAACGTTTTGGTTCACAGTTCTGTTTGTTATTGGCAAAATTTACATGTATGCATTGAGTCTTGATTTCAGCTCGATTGTGGACTGAAGAAGATTGCCAGCAGAAGGATTGGATACAAGATACAAAGTAAGTACTGAGTTTCTTACTAAAAATTTTGAGTTGTATTCAGTGTGTAAATATGCTATGATTGCTATGAACATGACTTTTGTATGTCAGCGAGAACAACATTGGTAAGTAGAATTGTTTGCTGTTTCAAGTTAACTGTTATAGTTCGACATTTTGTTCATAAATTGTAAGTTGTACACACAAATTTAAAAGTTTCTTATCATGCTTTCGATTTCATTTCAGCTTTACTGCTAGACGAGTGTTCTCTACTACTAGACGAGTCAGGTTTACTACCAGCGAGCAGTGACAACAAGGCGCCTTTGTGGAAACAACAAAACAAACAAGTGAGTATTAGTTGAACAATTGATTGATATTGTTTTACTGTATGTTATACTTAAATGCAAAATTTTGCACATAAATTGTAAGTTGTACAAACACAGTGAAAGTTTCTTATCAGGCTTTATATTTCATTTCAGCTCAACTGCTAGATGAGCAGTGACAGCAAGGCGCCTAAACATGCAACACAACACAAAAAAGTAAGTATCAGTCAAACAGTTGGTAGAGTTGTGTGTTTTTCTTTAGAAGTTTGTGTTTATGATTTCATTTGATACATGGTATATTTCACATGCATGTTTTTATCATTTCAGGCTGTTTACTCTCATCGTTTACTGTTTAACACAATTTGCTTTTCTATTTCCAGTGCCAATTTGCAAACCTTGATGTGGACACCGAGTAGTCAATACATACGTGTGGCGTACAGCTGCGACAAAATCGTGGGTTCATCGCACCGATAACTCGAACATTGTCCCGTGTATGGACATCAGTGCAACTTTGTGAATCCATGTAACTTTGTGAATCCATGTAACTTTGCGAATGTGTGTCGATCGAAAAATGTGAACATTCTGAACTGAAACGAACTCGGTGTTGCAAGTGGCAATTGTTGACAGTGTGCATGTTTATGTTTATGTTTTTACATGAAAAATAAAGGAGATTGTTCTCCTACCTTTTTTTCCTTGTTTTATTGTGCTGGCCAGCAATATTGATGTATGTGTTTGTGTATTAACTATTCAATACCAAAATCAAACAAAAATAAAACATTAACAGTCATTAACTGAGTTAGGGCGGCCGAGGTGTTTTAAACTCCACAAGTGTGAAGCGCACTGATAGCACTCGGGGGTAAACACCTCGGTATTTCGGTGCTAAAATGTTTTCACGGTGCTTATCTTGACACACTGTTAAAACTACCAACCAGTTAATGATTGCATGATCTTTAAGACCAATATTAAGTCTCTACTCTGGCACAAGAGACTCCAAGTACCAAATACCAACAATTTACAAGCAGACGCTTTTCAAAACTATGACCGCTGAGATTGATAGTCAGAAGGAGTCCTGCTCATTAAGCTGTGTAGCGGATCTAGGTGGAGTTGCAAGTCAATACGAAATGAGGCGCTATAAAGCAACTTGTCCCCGTTATGACCGTCAAGTACTTTCGGCACTATCTGGGAATCCTTCCAACACCACATGTTGCGCTGTCGGAAGGGTGGTAGGCACCCCATAGTGACATGCCTGTGCTTTGCCATGCGACACCTTGGTATTTTCGTATGGTGACACGAAATATCTTAATCTGGCTCTCTCAGAAACGCAGACACGCGTTGACCGAACCTGGCCGATGACCGAGCAATAACATTTCTATTAAGTGCTACAATGCACAAAGTCTGCTAGGGCTGGGTGGGAAGGCGACTTCTCTTGTACATCGACAAGAGGAACGGTCACAAGTCCGTGAAAACGCCGAGTGACACCCACTAACTTTCAAGCGTACACAACAAAAAACTTTCAAACTTTAATTTGAGGTAAAATGATAAAAAAACTATATGAATGACTCTCAACGTTATTAGATATTTGCCATATGGCAACAAACTATGCTACTCAATGTTGCGTTGAACATTCATTGCACTTAATGAACTACTCGTGTTGAGACTTACATTGAGTGACTCGTAAACTTAAAGCAGTTACTCGCTTTTGACTGCACAAACATTTTGTACGACGATAGGAATAGCTTGTCTTTCAATGAGAAACATCAAAATAAACATTTATCAGTATTTGGGCTTCATATTTCGCTTGTAGAAAATACGAAAATACACAATACACATAACGTTAAGTGATTATTTCTATTTGAGTTGATATGATGAAAAAAGTATATACATCGGTTTGACCGACTTTCATGACATTCTCAGAATTGCTAGCACAATTGATAAAAACTATAAGCGCAGTTTTATGACTTTCAATGTATGGGCATTAACTTTGAAATAGTGCAAAGCAATTTTGCGTTAAAAGTTGCATGCAGATTAAAACCTGAAACATTTCGTTACACTTCAACCGTATTCGAAACTCAAGAACTCAATTGTTTGTACAGAACAATACGAATGTTCCCATTTTGAAACGACAGTAAGTTACACAACTGCTTGAATATTTTGGAAAGCAGTATCGCTTTAACGCTATGATTTGGTTGTGAGATGTAATATATAGTATAGTAGCATCAATGTCACAGACCTGTTGGCACATTCATACACCTGCTTGAATATTTCGGAAAGCAGTATTACTTCAATGCTATGGCTTGGTTGTAAGATACAATATATGGTGCATTGATGTAACAGATCTGTAGGCACATTCAAACAACTGCTTGGTTAGTTTGGACAGCAGTGTCGCTTCAACGCTGCAACAGAACATTTCTGTAATATGTGAAAAATATCTATTTGAATGGGATTTCTGAGGTTTAGCCACCGCCGATAGGCCAATGTTTCTTCATTAACGCATGTTAAAAGTTACTGCTGTATTGTTTGCTAGTATGCTAGTCCGTATTGCATATCGCAAGGTGGTAAAGCGGCTCTTTTCATTTTGCTGTGAAAAGAACGGTCACAAGCCCGTATAAAACGCTGAGTGACACTTCCTGATCATGTAGCTTGTATGAAACGTGTTTACACAACCACAGTAGTTCAAAGCAGAACGCTTCTCCTTCTTTGAGGGCGAAGAAATCTGGGTGCAACTCCCGGCTCTGGTTATAACACGAATACTCGCTGCTCAGTTGCAATATTCATACTCTTACACAGTCAATATAATCTCGGGACCAAATACACATAGGTTCGATTTCGACTTGCTACACTCACGATTGAAATGAACCAACGAATTGACATTGAGTACATGATTGAAACGTACAGGATCTTATTCACTAATCAGTATGTAGCAAAACTATTTTAACAATCTAGGTTATCAGAAACACAGTTTATATGTAACGTTTGAACATTCGCTGATAATAGGCATGCAATAGCAATCCAACGCTGAAATGATTAACACTCCTACGCAAATAATTTTTTCGCGGGACCAAATGCCCATAGGTTCGATTTCAAACAGAAATCAACCATCGAAATTTTATAGCAAGAGTATAGAAAGTAAAAAAAGCAGTGACTCGTGCATATATTTCATCAAAAATACAATATTCAATTAATCAAGAGTTTTAAATTGTTAATCACACTACGAGGATGATAACTATAAAGATCTAAATAATTATAATTGACGTTGTAGTTTTGTGAAGTATATACTTTTGATAATTTCATGCGTTAAGGAAACTCGAAAATCGGCGATGTCCCTATATTATATTAACTCTATACGTTGTACTATATCTTGTTCTTGCATTAAGTATGTTGTTTTATTATTAATGAGTAAACTGACTCTTAAAATTGTTGTAACGCAAGTCATGTTACTGCTCTCATAAATTGATCTCATAGCTTTGGAAGATTGTTCCAAAACTGAAGTTTTGTGTAGTGAATGCATTTAATGATTTTTTTTCAAAAATTTGCAAAGTATACGAAGTCCCATTTTTGTCTCTTTTTGTCCTCTACCGGTTTCACCGGAGGGTACCTATGGTTTGCTCTCTGTGCGTCTGTGGGTCTGTCTGTCACACTTTTCTGGATCCTGCGATAACTTTAAAAGTTCTTCATATTTTTTCATGACACTTGAAACATGGATAGAAGGCAATGTGGACATTATGCACGTGATTTCAGTTTGTTCCTATGTCAAAAATTATGGCTGATATGGCAACAAATAGACTAGAAATACTACTGAAAATGGTGGTTTTCTGGATCCTGAAATAACTTTAAAAGTTCTTCATATTTTTTCATGAAACTTGAAACATGGATAGATGGCAATATGGAAATTATGCACGTCATTTCATTTTGTTCCTACGTCAAAAATTCTGGTTGCTATGGCAACGAATAAAAAAAATCTGACAATGGTGGAATTTCTGACAATGGTGGAGCCGGTAGGGGACATAATTATATTACTTGGCAATAGTCTTGTTTAATATGCTACTTGTTTATGGTCAATGACAGATTTAAAAGAAAACATAAACTATGTGTAAGTGTTGTACCGCTAATGAAGTGCTATTGCTTATATTACTGGAATTTATAATTGTTACATAATGCTAAAAATGTAGTTGTGTATAGTAAATACATTTAATGATTGAACGAATTATCAAAGACACGAGACTCGGCGATGTCTTATTGTTCTATATCAACTATGGAATATGCAGCTTACAATTAAACATGTGCCTAGTATGGTCTGAAAGAACACCAAGAAATTGACAAAATAACCTGATTTTTTTACATAACGAAACACGCCTTAATTTATCGTGTTTGTTCCTTCTCTCACAGAGCTGTGCTCTCTACGACGAAAATATAGTTAATCACTCATTCAATACACTTACACACATCACTGAAAGATGCAAACTGTACGAACTTTGTTCCACCTCGCATGTACCCCTAGTGTAACCCCGTAATAGAAAGTGTGGTGTGACTAATAATTTAATATCTGTTAATCAAGCCTGTCAATACATGTATTTTATAACTCATGAGTAATAATATCACTTTATCGAAAACAGATATGTTTGATAGGGTCTACCCGCAGGGCTGGTATCGCAAACCTGGCAAATCTCGTCAGCGCAACGTGCGTCTGATGGCATCTCTTACGTAAGTTTACAATAAAAAAATAATGGTACCGGTTTTATTTCGCCTCTTACTTTACCAAGGATATGCTTTTTCCTGTTATGACATTTCTATTTGTTAACATACCATTTTGCTCGTTATAAGTCCGGAATAGTAGCCAGCCATTTTATCCGTCTAAAGATAAATGCTGTCGTGTCTAAACTTAAACTTCACACACTTTTTGTCCCTCCTAGGAAACCAATACAACTCACCAACTCTGCTGCAATGCAAGAGGGAGGTTATCTAATTGTCATTCATTAAATAGATCTATTTCCCTCCGATAGACCCGTAAAATAATCGAGTCATCTCGGTTATAATTCACAACACAGTCTCTCAAATTATCTCATATAGTAATTGTTCGTTAATAACAAGCCTGGCCTCTGAACAAGCATCTCTAACAAAATATACAACGTCTCCAGGGGAGAGTCCCCATGCCGTTCTAAGCAAAGACAAAATAATTGAATGTACATTTTTTGTATCACCCGTACTTTCTGCTAATTTCATAGAAACCGTCCCTTCATAAATATCTCTATTCAGACCACCTGTCATGTTGTTGGCACGGGATTTAAAGCGATGCCCTTATACAAACTATGTATACCTGTATATAGAATTGTTTGCACGTCGAATATTCTTGTTATTTGGTTTGTTTCTCTTCTTATACTCGTTCTCTATGAGCACATACCAGTTTGCTAGTTATTTTTTTTAAAGTCCAGAACCGATATGTAAATCTGATTGAAACAGGAAAATAAACGCAATACTACCCTTGTGCGCGTTATTCTTGAAGTTCTATCGATAATTGTTTCCTTAGGTATCATAAGCTTTTAAAACATTTATGTTACATACGCGCTCTATTACGGCCCAAATACAGAAACATAGCCGCTCCTTTTCTTCCATATGGGTAGAGTTCTATCAAAATGAGTCGGGGGTCTAAACAAGCAACCACCCAAAGAGACAACTGACACAAAATGCAACTCAAGCATAGAGTGTTTATAAGTGTTTAAGCAATCGACAAATAATACTACTTATTTATCCGATAAGCTTTCCGCTAATTTTCTAGAAACCCGTGCCTTCAAAAACCTGTATTCAGACGCGCCTTAATCGTTGTTCACACGGTATATAAATATATTCCATAATACATACTTTATATGTTTGTATATGACAAGCTCAAGGACACTATTGATGAATTTGTTTGCATGTGTGGTTTTCATGTATTTCCATTTGTCTCTCTTCTTATGATCAAATACAGTTCGCTTTGTTTATATGGCCAAAATAATACTCAAATACGACTGAAAAAGGAAAATACATTTTACCTTGACTCGCATTATTGTACTTACGATAATGTGCGCCCTCTCAATAAACCCCACGGCCAAGTTTCGAAGAAAGAAGAAAACTGTCGCTCAAAGAAAACCAACGAATAGACCTAAAAATCGTCTTCAATCTGACCCCTTAATAAACTCACCTCGGTCCAAATACACAAACACAGCCCCTTTACTTATATCATATAAAACATGCTCTTTTAGAACAAATCTTGACTATTCAACATCAAACATTCAAGCTGACAACATACAAAACGAACAAGAACACCAACAAAGAGTGTCCATTTGATTATGAGCACAGACAAAGAAACAAGTCAACAGAGTGAGAGCTCATATTCTTCCCCTTATGTTTTTTTGTATAATTGTCCATACTCCGTACTTTGATAAGTCTTTATTTCGTCACACGAGTGTTATATGTCCTCTTACTGCACATAGTAACTGTTGACTCACTCTCGATACTTACGATAACTAATTAACATGTCTTCCGTGAATGAAGTTCAATGGGGTGCAGTGTATCAGTGCTCTACACCGAGCACTTTTAACAGAACCAAAAGGGGCTTCTTGAATCTGGACCTGCATTCACCACATAGTTCCTAAACTTAGGTCTAAGAATAAAGAATCTTCTTTAAACTGGAATATTGGAAGAAATGGAAGAATCCTGGTACGAGAATTTATCTATGTTATTCAGTTAAACCGAATGGTGTAACATGAGATGTTACGTTCCATGATTTTTCCATTTCGAGAACATGTGACTACATTTTACTGATATGTATATACAAATGTGTTATTATAATTCACATAATGGTACAGTTCTTTATAGCCATTATACAATACGAAACGAAATACGAAACATAATTCATTTTGGAGATTCCATGGCTTGAGCATAATGCTCCTATGTTCTGACATGTTTTCGACAATTATTAATATGTTCTACCAGTTTATTAATACACTCTGACTTAAAAATATATTATATCAATTCACCATTTAAAAAAATTGGATAATATAACGATACTGCACTGAATGTATTATATTATTTTTTATAAGAAAGAGAAATCCCTAGAGCTTAGATGGTGATACTCTTTGGTATTTAAAATAGACATGTGGATCGTCCCAGCCTTGCCGCACAACCTTAAAACATTTTCCGACTCCACATACATATTTATATGGTAAGCTTGGCTCGTAGTGTTTGCAGTTTGCAGTCTTTAAAAATAAAAAATATGGTTCAAAATGTTAAAGATTTTCAATGCAAAAAAACACCACCATAACAATTAAGTCTCTCTTGGTATGTCGAAGGAATGATTCCTTACGAACGCAGCATCTATACTGTAATTACAAATGTACATTGCAAGCAGGCGTTTGAAGATGTCGTTTTTTTGTGCAATTATTAATTGTTATGTGACGTAAAGTTTATTTGCTTTCATATTAAGATTCCTATAAAGCTTACCTTTAAACGTTTGCCCAAAGTGATAATAAAAAGCTTTTATAACAGTCTTTTTTCGACCATTTCTGATCAAATAATGCCAGAATAGTTGCGAAGTTTCTTTTGCATGCAAAATTATAACTATTGAAATCGCTGTACAATCGAATGTTTTTTGTAACCCTAGTTGAAGTTTAAGAAAACAACAACATAGAACGCGACATTCATCCAATGTAACATGCGCCTTACGCAGAAAATATCATACGTGCAATAGTCACAGTGAGTACCGTTATAACCTAGTGTAACAACCCCTTTAATTAGACGTCCAATTATTAAAAAATACTAGACATGGATGTGACACAGTGTTCTCTTATAATTTTGTACTTTATTGGACTGCCTGTAGTAAGTGCGTTATGCATAAAATCTTCTTTGACCTGGTGTCTTTAACAAACTGTTGCAGTCATATTAATAACTAATCAATACATCGATGCTTTTATATGTCTGCGCATATGCAACCGGACGGCGAGATTGCGAAGTTAAAATCTCGATCTTGTGTTCTCGGCATTTTCTTAGTCTTGATCGAAATATGTGATATTGCATCGGTATTCCGGAAGTTTGCATCGTGATGTCGCGACGGCGCATCGTTATATTGTACCGTCACATCTTGTGTTTGTTCGGACTTGTAGCTGTTGGCAGAATTGGCCGACTATACTTGGTAACAAAGTAAGTATTTTGACGGCGTTTTTATATGACAGAAATATCGTTCAATGCGTAAATTCCTAAACACAAACACACGGTAATTTGTAAGTTGCGTAACCATTGCAGGCGGCATTCGAGAATCCAACTATATTGCTGAAGGCATATTCGAAATCATGCTAGAATTTTCATGTTGCAAGTTTCCGGTGGCATCAACTCTCCTCGATTACTGTGAAAAAACAGAGACGTACTTGTTAACTACCTTTTGCTAACGCACATGGGTAAGAATATGGACCATTTACAAGGTATAGAATAGCCTTTTATTTTTGGAAATCAACTGATTCGCATGATTGGTATTTAATAAGAGTAAATGGGTATTCTCGTTACATCCGGGACAACAACAGCAACTCATTGGATGGAGCTGTTTTGAATATCAATGGCCGAGAATTCCGGAAATTAAAGTCGTAGCATGGTAACCAGTATTTCCGACTTCTCGTGCCAGGAAGATATACTTTGAATATGAGTCTTTTTTGGTATATATAACAACGCACTGATACGTTGGACGTCATCTTTCTTAACTACGGCCACGGTCTATGTGTTATCGAGTTCTCCAATGAACTAAGGCCGTTGATAGAACCATTTTGTGATAGAAACATTTTATAATCTTATTATAGACGAGTGATTACTTTTTGAATCCATTATATTTAGTAAATTTTGAAAAAATATATGACGTAGTATATATAAATATATATAAATAAATAAAAAAAAGAAATAAATAAAAAATAAAAATAAATAAATAAATAAATAAATAAATAAATATATATATATATATATATATAATCTTGTATGGTAAATCTTGAAAAAATATATGAACACAGTACATATCTATACATTACATATCTTATTCATTATCGTTACTTTTTCGATTTCATGTGAAAAAAATCCTTAAGAAGTGCACAAAGGCTAATGTTTTTTAATTGTTTGAAGTTTTCATTTATTTACTGTTTATTAATGACAATAACTACGCTCGTTTTCATGATTTTCGGTTTTGATGAAAAAAGGTAAGGTTTACTAGAGGGTGATGCAATAATTTTTACATAACGTCAGACATAACTGTGTAACAATGGTTATGGCTTATTATTAGGTTTTTCAAATGTTTTATAATCATGTATTTGTGAAAAAAGATATAGATTTTTTAAGAACAACTTGAGCAAGAGTTTCATTTTTCCAAAAAGAAACTTAGAACAAGCACATGGACATAGTAACAAACCTAAGCAACCAATCAGAGAGACCGATAATATATCAATCTTGGTAAATGATTAAGATAAATACATGGCGCTAAGTCTAGCCAGTATTTTGTCAAAACATTGCCGATTTAAATGCAGTATTAGTTATTATTTTCAAGAATATATATTTACCTATAGAAATACATATAAACATGTGTGTTTTTATATCATTTCACTTCAAAGTCAAATGTATTTAGATCTGTTCATAATGAGGGTGATACTTCAGATTCAAATGCTATCTTCAATTTAAAAATGATAATAATATGCTTTTTTCAACCATTCATGATCAAATAATACAAGTATAGTTGTATTGTTTCTTTTGCATCAAAAAGAATAACTATTGTGATCGCACTACTTTAAAAATTGTCGTTTGTACTATACACGTTTCAGGTAAATCGGTCATTTCGTCGAAGTTGTGTTATAAGTTCCATTATAACTCCTATGAAAACAACGTGTTTTTCAGCTGTAGTTTATTACAGCCGAACACGAATGACTTAATAGAACATTCACATAAATTGTACAAATGTGTGAAAGATAAGAGGACGGCGGCATGATTTAGACATTGGTTTAAACGTCATTCGACTTCACTATCTTATCAGGAACGTTTAATCCTAAAATATTTTTTCAGTTGCCAGTAGGGACTAGAAGGTTCGTAACGTATTTTGTGCAGTTATTTTGTGTGAATTAATTATGCTTACGACTCAGGTCCTCGCGATAGTTGGTGCTTTATGCTCTATCAGAGCCATCGAAATAAAGCCTGAAGGCAGTCAAACTTTGGTCGACAATAAACTGCTGATTGAACTTCTCAAGAAAATTGAAGCTAAGGATGAAGCAATCGATGAACTGCGGAAGAACCAAGAACGTCAGGGGACAATCATAGACACTTTGCGCAATGATAATGATAAAATGAAATTTTGAAAACAAACAGTTGAAGGAATCGTTTTCTAAGTGCGAGGTTGCGATTCAGTCGTTGCGAACGACTATTTACGAGTCTGAATATAAAACCAAAAAGGATGAAACCAATGTCAGTGATTTTAAATATCCTTATGCCATATCGTTTGCTGAAAATATGATCAATAGTACAAACATGTCAAATGTTCGAAACAATTGCCGATAATCAACCATCTTATTGAACGCAACGCAAACAGTCCAACGATAACAGGTTATTATTAAATTTTTACCTCTACGTCTAATACTATGACTTTTACTTGTACTAATATATTTATTACCATTTCTATTGCAAATACTACTACTACTACAACTACTACTACTACTACTACTACTACAACTACTACTACTTCTACTCCTACTTCTACTACTACTACTACTACTACTACTACTACTACTACTACTACTACTACTACTACTACTACTACTTCTACTACTACTACTACTACTACTACTACTACTACTACTACTACTACTACTACTACTACTATAACTTCTACAACTACTACTACTTCTACTACTACTACTACTACTACTACTACTACTACTACTACTACTACTACAACAACTACTACTACTACTATTACTACTACTACTACTACTACTACTACTACTACTACTACTACTACTACAACAACAACTACTACTACTACTACTACTACTACTACTACTACTACTACTACTACTACTACTACTACTACTACTACTACTACTACTACTGCTACTACTACTGCTACTACTACTACTACTTCTACTACTACTACTACTACTGCTACTACTACTACTACTTCTACGCATAACTACTACTACTACTTATACTACAACAACTGCAAGTGCTAGCTGTACTGCTCACTCTCGCACTGATTATATACATATATTATTATACTATTTTAGGTCGTGATTCTAAGATTCACACAGTTGGGACCCGCCATGCAGGAAGTGAGTTGGTTGCATTTTTTGCTACTCTATACACCTACGCCACGAGTCTTGGCGTTGGCCAAAATGTGAAGTTTGATAACATCATTACCAACGTCGGCTCGGCATATAATCAGCACGTGGGAGCTTTCGCTGCTCCGGTGTCCGGTGTGTACGTGTTCATGTCAACACTTCTGTCTTTTCCTGGACACAATGAGCATTTCAAACTGGTCCGAAATGGTAATTATATTTGTTCTATGTATGTTGGCGGAGTCGGTGGTGGCGGAAATTTCGATACCAGCGCCGGCAGCTTTGTTTTGTTTCTCAGCAAAGACGATGTTATTGCCTAACAAAATACGGATGCTGGGGAAAACCTGTTTGGAGAAAACTACTCGTACTTCTCCGGGTTTCTTCTGAAAGAGATGGAGCAAGATCCATCTCTTGTTGGCTAAATATCGTGTATTTTCAAACTGTCTCAACTAGCCTTCCAGAAACACATACTTATATTAAACCAAAATAAAAATGCTGTTTTGATTTTCCTTGTTTTTGTATGACTAGTCAACATAAAACGGAGTTTTAAAAACAAAGTGCAAGTCCAGTCGAATCAGCAGTAGTGTTGACATGTTTCTCAACAAAGGTGACGTAATTGCCACACTGTGGATTTCGGGTAGACAATTAATGGAGTTCAATATTTACTATTCTATGAAACAGAGAAAGACATTCATTGAATTTACAAATATCTTTTACATGCACGCCGTAGAAAAATGATTACCAGAAGCATAGTTTTGAATTAAAAATAATGCGCCACTTAAATAGTTATTTTATATGGCCAGTTCAAAATGTTAAAAGACAAGGTCGCAGTGACATTTAATATTTAAAAATAATCTCAAACGTTTGACATATTTAGGACCTGGGTTAATATCGGGACATACGTGCTTTGCAAACATCTCACGATTTATGTGATGTGTTCGTATGAATTAATACAAAGTAGCGAGTGTATTACTTTAAGTGTATGTAGATATGAATATTATAGTAATTTAAACGATTTACGATACATTTAACACATGCTTCCTATTAAACAAAATGGTAAAGCAGGTAAACAGGATAAAATGCAATAATTTTTTAAGACATATAATTTTGCCCATGTGTAAAACTAACTAATCGAACAATTCATTAAAGTTACACACGATAAGTTTATTTTACGTCTTATAATTTTGAGACAAAAGTCATTGCCATTCTTAATATTTTTGTAAACGTTTTAACGTGCGCTTTCTTCAATAGTATGCGTATGTTTCTCCGTTAAATAGATTTATGGCGTGAAGTTGGCACTGACATCGACAATGGACATTCGACCTTCGAATATCGAGCTGGTTCGAATATCCAGCAATCTCTGACATCGACATTCGGCAAAAGTCCCGAATATTGAGCTGGGAAGAATGTCGAGCCAGCGCTGACATCGACATTCGGCACTTCTCCCGAATATCGAGCTGGGTCGTATGTCGAGCAAGCTCTGACATCGACAGTTGGAACTAGTCGCGAATATCGAGGTCTGACAGCTCTGACATCGACAGTCGACATAAGTCCCTATTATAGAGCTGAGACGAATGTCGAACCAGCTCTGACATCGACATTCGGCACTAGTACCGAATATCGAGCTAGGACGTATGTCGAACCAGCTCTGACATCGACATTCGACATAAGTCACGAATATAGAGCTGGGATGAATGTCGAACAAGCTTTGACATCGATATTCGGCACAATTCCCGAATATCGAGGTCTGACAGCTCTGACATCGACATTTGACATAAGTCCCGAATAAAGTGCTGGGGCGGATGTCGAGCCAGCTCTGACATCGACATTCGGCAAAAGTCCCGAATATCGAGCTGGGGCGAATGTCTAGCCAGCTCTGACATCGACATTCGGCAAAAGTCCCGAATATCGAGGTGGGGCGAATATCGAGCCAGCTCTGACATCGACGTTCTGCAATAGTCTCGAATATTGAGCTGGAGCAAATGTCGAGCCAGCTCTCACATCGACATTCGGCACTAGTCCCGAATATCGAGCTGGGTCGAATGTCGAGCAAGCTCTGATATCGACATTCGGCACTAGTTCCGAATATCCAGCTGGGGCGAATATCGAGCCAGCTCTGACATCGACATTCGGCACTAGACCGCATTGAGCTTGAGCGAATGTCGAGCCAGCTCTGACATCGACATTCGGCACTTGTGCCGAATATCCAGCTGGGGCGAATGTCGAGCCAGCTCTGACATCGACATTCGGCAAAAGTCCCGAATATCGAGCTGGGACGAATGTCGAGCAAGCATTTACATTGACATTCGGCAAAAGGCCCGAATATGGAGCTGGGACGAATGTCGAGTCAGCTCTGACATCGACATTCGGCAAAAGGCCCGAATAGCGAGCTGGCGCGAATGTCGAGCCCGCTCTGACATTGACATTCTGCAAAAGTCCCGAATATCGAGGTGGGGTGAATGTCGAGTCCTCTCTGAGAACGACATTCGGCACTTGTCCCGAAAATCGAGCTGGAGCGAATCTCGAGTCAGCTCTGACATCGACATTCGGCACTAGTCACGAATATCGAGCTGCGTCGAATGTCGAGCAAGCTCTGACATTGACATTCGGCACTAGTCACGAATATCGAGCTGGGCTGAATGTTGAGCCAGCTCTGACATCGACATTCGGCATAAGTCCCGGAAATCGAACTGGAGCGAATGTTGAGCCAGGTCTGTCATCGACATTCGGCAAAAGTCCCGAATATCGAGTTGGGGCGAATGTCGAGCCAGCTCTGACATTGACATTCGGCATTAGTCCCGAAAATCGAGGTATGACGAATGTCGTTGCAGCTCTGATATCGACATTCGGCAAATGCCGAATATCAAGCTGGATCGCTCTTTGAACGACCTTCGGCACTAGTCCCGAATATCGAGCTGGAGCGAATGTTAAGCCAGATTTGACTTCGACATTTGGCACTAGTCCCGGATATCGAGCTGGGGCGAATGTTGAGCCATTTCTGACATCGACATTCGGCAAAAGTCCCGAATGTCGAGTTGGGGCGAATGTCGAGCCCTGTCTGACATCGACATTCGGCAAGTCCCGAATATCGAGCTTGATCGAATGTCGAGCCAGCTCTGACATTGACATTTGGCACTAGTCACGAATATCGAGCAGGGGCGAATGTCGAGCAAGCTCTGGCATCGACATTCGGCACGAATCCCGAATATCGAGATTGGGCGAATATAGAGCCAGCTCTGACATATACCTTCGGCAAAAGTCTCGAATATCGAGCTGGGACGAATGTCGAGCCAGCCTTGACATCGACATTCGGCAAAAGTTCCAAATATTGGCGTATGTCGTGCCAGCTCTGACATCGACATTCGGCACTAGTCCCGAATTTCGTGCTGGGACGAATGTCTAGCTAGCTCTGACATCGACATTTTGGCAAAAGTCCCGAAGATCGAGCCGACTATAACGAACACTTGCAGTTGGATTATTGACACAGCGTTTGTTTAGAGCATGATAGCTACATTTAATTTTGTATTTCCATCGCATTATATTACGAACTTGTTACAGTGCGACATTATTTGGCTGCGCATAATATCTAGCTAAATATAAATCAATACGTTTTTAACAATTATGTTTAGAATATTTCTTGAATACTGTTGAGATGCATGTGTGTATTAGTTTATTTCGAATTTGCTTAAAATGGATACAAACTTGTACAAATAAACGTAACATTGGAGAACTTGAATTTGTAACATACGGATAAAGAAAACAAATGCTCATCAAAATTAGAGCAAACAAGTATTATATTTACCGTGGGCGTGGTCTATGTGGGGGGGGGGGCGCCCCAGGGTTGGTAATGGGGCCATGCATAGTTGAGATTGACCGTATTGTCATAAGAGATGTTCAGTATCAATTTGAAGTAAATCGGTGTAGAAATGAAGAAGCTAATGTAAAATAACATAAAAAAATGAGTGAAAATCTCTGATCCGGCCCTACCCCAAACCCCATAACTTTGACCCAGGGGTCAGATCAAAATTCCAAATAGTGCAGGGTCGCACATATGCTCATAACTACCATGTGTGTAAGTTTCAAGGTTCTAGTGCTTATAGTGTAGGAGGAGATAGTGGCCAGGACGGACAGACAGACGGACAGACAGACGGCGGAGATAACCACAAAATCCCCACGCTTTTCAAAAAGCGTGGGGATAACAATCACATTGATGGATTGTAATGAACAGCTATTTATTTTTTTACAGACTTAAATTCAATTTTGGTGTGGTCAACCGGGATCATTTATGTGAGAATCGGGTGAACACACACCACTGCAGCTAGCAAGACATCAGCCAGAGTGACATAAATATTGCTATTAGCTGTACATATTCTGCTAATTTGACAGAACATCAACATTGCTTGGGCTTGTTAAGTTTCAGACTTATTACAATCAGGGGCTGGCAGGTATGCCAGACATAAAACAGCGCATCATTATGTAAACAACAACTGCATAACTGTATGCGAACAGTATATTATGTCGACAATTAACTTGCGTAGCAACGTCCGAAATATGCAACATCCGACTTGTATGTCAATATTTAAAATTCAACATATAATGACAACCGGACATATTTACTTTAAGAAAAAAAAACAGTTAAACAATTTCTTTTATGAAAATGAAACAAATCAAACTGAATACTTATCATTTTATCGGCAAAACAACTAATTATCCAAACATTACACATTGAATCGCTGTCGCGTAATCGTTCATTGTTCATGGACGACACATAGTTACTAACAATGTTCATCATTCTTAAATTATTGGTGTGTAGCCTATCATTCGATTTCTCGTCATGCGCATATTGCCATGATGACGAGACTTGCGTTAACTACCATTTTGCTGTATTGCGTGTGGGACAAGTTCGTCCCTTTCTATTAATGTTAATTTCTCTGCATAATGTGGGATAAATTTTTAACAAAACCATATATCAGTTTCTAGTCCAATTTAATGTCTAACATAACTAATATTTTCCAGTTATACAAATATAGTCTGATCAATAGCTACATGATTGGATCTTTATCGATCCGTACACCTCAAGATCTCAGCGCGGTCTGCCTTCTCATGACCAAACATTTACATCATTCAACTGAATATTAATTTTGAATGGTCAAATGCTGCACGTACTTATTGCTGGTTGGTTAAATTGCACCCTGGGACTGGATAAACTAAATCGTTCAAGTTTTTACATGAAGTACGTTTCCCGGTGCAACGCTTTGTATAATCAATGCAACTTTGTGTGTCCAAGGCAAACAAAACACCACCGCCCAAATCCCTATGTCAACAGCGTCGACCCCTCTATTGTTATTAAACATACACCATATCTAAATATACTATTCTTTAATCTCTCATCTATTGATAAAGTTTTCCAATATTTTGATCCAGTATGTACATGAAATAAGCCCAGATATTTTAAATCTTATGATGAACAAATCCTCCTACAATTTCCTATCATATTATTATATATCTGTAATTAAATGTCTATCATTTGTTATACTATATAAACATAACTAATTAATTTATTTATCTCTACGGGGTTATTACGTCACTTCGCACATTTCAATAAAATTATGCCCCTTAAACGTTAATGCATATTGATATAACGAATTCATCAAACGTGATCAAACATTAGTAATTTGAATAACATTGGATATTAACAGCGATTTTTTTCCTTCTTTGTAAAGTACCGGAAAACGGCACTTTCCCAATCTGGGAAAAATTACATACTTCCTAAATGAAGGTTTATTTATTTTTTAATGAACTTTAATTAATTTACTTATGCTTTTCTATGGCTAAAACCTTAGTAAATATAATATTAACAACTTGACATCAGTTATTCTCAATTTTAAGGTATTTGTTAGCAAAAAATCAAATACACTAATTTCCCAATTTGAAGATTTCACGACGCATTTTTCCCAATTTCTAGGTTTTCACGACTCAATCTTTCCCAATTTTGAGGATTTCACGACTCAAGTTTTCCCAATTGGACCAGTACGGGTACTTTTCCCAGGCCAAAAAAATCGCTGATTAAGAACACAAAAAATATATGGATGTTAATCAAACCCCGTTTTTTTTTATTTGTCAAGCTCAGTTTGTAAGAAATAAATAGGTTTATTAAATTTATCTCGTGGTAATAGCATACAAAATTTAACTCGTCAGACAAAATTAAATTCACAATGATACTTACATTGTTCTGTCATATCTTTTGGAACAACCATCCGCTGCACAAAATACAGTCATTTGTATTGATGCTTTTTAAGCAGAACAATTTCTTCTTTGTACATTGAATTAATAACGCGTAACTTATTTTCTTTGTTTCGCCACATGATGGAAGCTAGCCTTAGCGCGTTTCATGACTTAACGTCACAATGTTTATGTTCGCGCGTGATCTTTCCCATGACAAATATTTAAACACAAAATACTAGAAAACTATATTTTTCCAAGATAATTTTTTATACTAGACTTGTTTTTTTTTCCTCAATTATTAATAGCGATAGCTGTTTTTGCACAAATTAGAGGAATTCGCGATGCAAATGGTCAGTATTTTAAAAAGTGTGCAACTCATTTTTTCTCGCATTTTTCAACAGTTAGCGACTAATTTTTTTTCACAAATTTGAACAGTTTGAGACTCACCTGTACGAAATAATGGGGCGGATTCCGGGCGTAATCGGGGCGGAATTGGCACGTAATGTTGGAATTACGCCCGTACAACTGGCGGAATGAGTTTTACGCCCGGATCTAAATTTATTTCTGGGCGTAATTCAACTGTTTTTTTTCCGGGCGTGAAACAAATCCGGACGTATTTTTATACTTAGAATTTGTATGATGGAGATTTGTGGACGGAATTTTGCACTTTGTTTCTTTCGCGGGGCAGAATTTCATACTTATAAAATATTTGTGAAGCCACGTGACGGAATTTTGAACTTATTAGTTTTTACAGAGAGTAATATTGGACTTAGCAAATGTCTATGAAGCTGAACAATAACTTAATAAATTTAATTTTGACAAAAGTACTGAACAAAATATTACCAGTAACTAGAGTTGCGACACCTTAAGGGTTTCGCGTGATGGAATGAGTGGAGAGATGAAATCAAATTGAAAATCGATTATTTCTAAAAAAAAATGGTACGAAAAAATATGTGGGTAGGAAAAAAAAACAAATTTGGGTACGAAAACAAATTTGAGTACGATAAAAAGGGTACAAACAAAATAAGGGAACCAAAAAACTATTTTGGTACGAAAAAAATGGGTACAAATAAAAAATAAGGTACGAAAAAATTTGTGTACGAAAAAAAAATGAGTACGAACAAATGGGTACGAAGAAATTTGGGTACGAACAAATTTGTGTACGAAAAAATTGGGTACGAAAAAAAAATTGGTTATGAAAAAAAATTAGGGTACGAAAAACTATTTGGGTACGAAAAAAAAGGTTCAAATAAAAATTTGGGTACAAAAAAAATTGGGAACAAAACGAATTTGGGTACGAAAAAAATTTGAGTACGAACAAATGGGTTTAAAGAAATTTGGGTTCGAACAAATTTGTGTAAAAAAAAAATTGGGTACGAAAAAAAAATTTGGTTATGAAAACCTTTAGGGAACGAAAAAATTAGGGTACAAAAAACTATTTGGGTACGAAAAAAAAGGGTACATATATAAATTTGGGTACAACAAAAATTGGGTACGAAACAAATTTGTGCACCGACGGACAGACGAAGCGGCGACTATATGTTCCCCCTAAAAAATTTGGGGGGGAGCATAATAAACAAGTTATGGCAATTTAAAGGTGGTACGCAAACTTAATAATAGATTTATCAATTATATGCTTATTCTAAGTGAAAAAAAGGCCATAATTGTTACAAAATGCTTGATACAGTTATCTGCTCTTGTTTATACATTGGGGTCATGTTGGTTAATAAGCAAAATACATGGTGTATGAACGCAATATGTCAAGTGACATAAAAAATATTTGAGGTCATATGCAAACTTTAACATAGATTTATCAATAATATGCATATTATTCTAAGTGAAAAAGGGCCTAATTCTGTTAAAATGCTTGATACAGTAAATGAGTTGTCTGCTCTTGTTTATAGATTGGGGTTATGTCGGTAATGAAGTATGCAAAATATAAAAGCAATATGTCAATGGACATAGGAAATATATTTGAGGTGGTACGCAAACATTCCAATGCGCACGCCGACGCCGGGTTGAGTAGGATAGCTCGACTATATATATTTCATATATAACAGTCAAGCTAAAATGTAAATATACCATAAACAACAGGCTAACCTCAATCACAACTTTAATGCAATGCTTATAACAATAGAGATACAATGATATGCCAGGGATTGAAACTAACTGTTTACTATTGTGGGCAACCATCTTTAGTATTTTGGTTGCCCAGATAAAGAATAACGAGCCCAGAAATATGAACATGTGAATATTATACATTCTTTTAATAAAATAATAGATAATTAAATACATTTGCTGACAACACATGTTCAATGCATGATGTTTTATTATGAGCCTGAATTGAATCATGTCCTATTCCTAAATAATGAATGTTATTTAACTAGTATTGATCCATGGTGATCAATTGTTTTTCAATTTTTATTGCAGTGAATTGTTTTAAGCTTTAAAAAAAAGAAGTTTACCAACTTTTGAAATTGAGTTGCCCAGGCCAAAATCTACTTGTCCCGGGTTCAAGGTAAACCACTTATTTCCATCCCTGTATGCTCTTCATTTTCTGTTCTTCCATCCCATTCTCAAAATTAAATTTAAAGCCGATATTTTTTAATAACATTAGTATGAATTACTAACCATTATCACCCAAAAAACAATTTTACAAAGCTGTAATCCCGTCGTAGAGATTTAGTTTACTATTATCAGTGTTCTCTTTAAATACCGGCTGCTAGCGATCTTGCCGGTTACATTAACTCTTGATGCCGGCTACTTTTCCCAAATATATCAAGTAAATGTCACAAATGCTTTGGTTTTACTGCATAGTTGCCGGCCATATAACTGGCTACTCAAATTTTTCTGGAAAACACTGAACTATGCATGACAAACACACAAAAATTAAATACATCTTAGATTCATTGTAAAAAATAAATTGACACTTCCAGCTTGTCGTCACTAAAATCCAAAGATTCAAATAATTTTCCACGAGATACGTCAACAATTGCGTAATCAAATGAATGAAAAATAAAAGTAAAGAAAGCCGGATTTTACATAAATTTCAGGTTGAAACACAACAAGGTAAAGGTAGTCGGTGAGATATAATAATAATACAGTTAGTAAGGCTCGTACCCTGGGTACGGTAAATATACTAAAACATACCCGGGAATTTTAACACTAAATCGGTTGTTGTCGGCTATTTTGTAAAAATTAATTATGTTTACATTTATGTCAATTTTCTGTTAAATGGCATTTATACAATGTATTATCAAAACTCATTTTTACAATCATTAATGTGATTCAATTTAAAATCTTAAATTGTTTAAAGTCGCGTCATTGTATGACGTTGTCAAGTATATTTTCCGCGATGTCGCACGTTCACTTTTTACCGTCATAGATTTTTTTAAAGAAACATTTTTTGGTTTGCGAGGTCCGTTAAATGGGGAACACCATATTTGGTATTTATATTATGTTTTAACAAATAATTCATGCTGTGTAATAAATATTGTATAAGATATTTCGATATTTATTGAAAATGTTTCAAATTGTTATTTATGAAACCTTTTATTCTAATGAGTGTATGCTATCATATTATACTTCGAATAGCAGATCTGTTGTACTATAATCGTATTATTCATTCTTTATTGTTAATTTCATTTATTGTAGAGAATCGTCAATGTTACATCTAGTCGCCAATCCTTGTCGTTAGTGTTAGTTTTCAATGCTTGTTATCATTGCCGTCAATGTTAGTCGTCAATCCTTATCGTAATTATACATGAAGGAAATAAAAGCAGAAACAGAGACGTATTCTTGATTGCTTGATTATTCCTACGGCGTCCTCTCAACACTCATACTAAAAAGCATGTTGATGCAGATTTTTTTTAAAGAGAAGTTTCTTTAAGGTAAACAATATTGTTTTACTTTAATCGCTAGCATGTTTAACGACATCGGATTTTTGGCAGATATACAACTCGGATACAATCTAATATTTGCGGGTATGTTTAAGTTTCTTTACCGTACCCGGGCTACATGTAAGTAAAGTTAAGAGTACCCGGGGTACATGTATCGGTAAGTAGTACCCGAGCCGAGAATGTCAATTGAAGGTGTTAGAGATGCATTGAACCATAAGATTAAAAAGGGTAATTAACCACGGGCTTATTAAAATTAAAACGATGACATTACATTGTGCCAGCTGTTTATTGTTGTATACTGTAAGCTTGAAATATTTTAAATAATGTAAACAACTTACCTTGTATAAAGTTGGCACATTGTTGTCAGGTGTAGAAACTATTATACTTATTTCTGTTAAGTTGCACTGGCTGAACCAAAAGAATTATGTAGTCGTTTCTAAATAATCACGAAACAATCTACTAATGCATATATGCTTGCCAGTTGCTGAGTTTGTGCATTTCCATTCATTATACTATCGGCCTTGGCAAACAGCGTAGACTCAGATTAGACGCCGCATGATGTCTGCTATTTGGTACGCAGAAGATTTGCATATCCACGGGTGTTTTATGTCAAATGTTATGGTTTTCAATAGATCGTATACTTATCTACAAAACAGCGAATTAGCGTTCACTTGACATCATTTTTAATTATGTTATTTTGTTAATACTTTCTCGCGTTCTTTTCGCCTTTGGTCGACGCCGTCTGCTATTTCAAACGATGAAGATTTCCATATCCACTGGCGTTTTTTTATGTCAAATGTTGGTGTTTTCCAATGGATCGTATACTTATCTACAAAACAGATAAGTAGCGTTCACTTTACATCGTTTGAGATGATGTTTTTTTGTAAATACTTTCTAAGCGTTCATTCTGACGAAGTCGACCATTTTGACGGGTGTGAAGAAATACCGAATTTCCCGTAATTACCAAAATCCCCAGAAATCCACGAGATCCCACGAAATCCCCATTAATATTGATTGTGTATTGAAAAACTGCGTATTTTAATATAGATCGTTGCGAAATACACTGAAATCACTAATGAAACATTGTTTTATCAAAGTTTGATTTCGGGGATTTCGGTAGGACTTCGGTATATCCACATACCGCATTTTGTAATTCCGGTTTTGTCAAACTTGCGAAACTTTTTCGTGATTTAATAAAAAAACTTGATTTTTCCCAGGTATAACGCCTACGCCAACAGGTAGATCGCATTCTGGTCCATATACATGTCAAATTTCAGCAAACGTGTTCGGCCAGTTTTCAAGACTCCCAAATCGCAGTGATTTGCCTCAGCTTAACGAAACTTAGCCCCCTTTATCATTCGTTCGAATGAACGTCATCAATGATGACGTCCAATACATCACTCATTCCATATTAATCAACGAAAAAACGAAAAAACAAACATAAAATAACTTATGAAAGATCTCTACTACTAGAGTTGCGACACCTTAAGGGTTTCGCGTGATGGAATGAGTGGAGAGATGAAATCAAATTGAAAATCGATTATTTCTAAAAAAAAATGGTACGAAAAAATTTGTGGGTAGGAAAAAAAAACAAATTTGGGTACGAAAACAAATTTGAGTACGATAAAAAGGGTACAAACAAAATAAGGGAACCAAAAAACTATTTTGGTACGAAAAAAATGGGTACAAATAAAAAATAAGGTACGAAAAAATTTGTGTACGAAAAAAAAATGAGTACGAACAAATGGGTACGAAGAAATTTGGGTACGAACAAATTTGTGTACGAAAAAATTGGGTACAAAAAAATGTGGGTACGAAAAAAAAATTGGTTATGAAAAAAAATTAGGGTACGAAAAACTATTTGGGTACGAAAAAAAAGGTTCAAATAAAAATTTGGGTACAAAAAAAATTGGGAACAAAACGAATTTGGGTACGAAAAAAATTTGAGTACGAACAAATGGGTTTAAAGAAATTTGGGTTCGAACAAATTTGTGTAAAAAAAAAATTGGGTACGAAAAAAAAATTTGGTTATGAAAACCTTTAGGGAACGAAAAAATTAGGGTACAAAAAACTATTTGGGTACGAAAAAAAAGGGTACATATATAAATTTGGGTACAACAAAAATTGGGTACGAAACAAATTTGTGCACCGACGGACAGACGAAGCGGCGACTATATGTTCCCCCTAAAAAATTTGGGGGGGAGCATAATAAACAAGTTATGGCAATTTAAAGGTGGTACGCAAACTTAATAATAGATTTATCAATTATATGCTTATTCTAAGTGAAAAAAAGGCCATAATTGTTACAAAATGCTTGATACAGTTATCTGCTCTTGTTTATACATTGGGGTCATGTTGGTTAATAAGCAAAATACATGGTGTATGAACGCAATATGTCAAGTGACATAAAAAATATTTGAGGTCATATGCAAACTTTAACATAGATTTATCAATAATATGCATATTATTCTAAGTGAAAAAGGGCCTAATTCTGTTAAAATGCTTGATACAGTAAATGAGTTGTCTGCTCTTGTTTATAGATTGGGGTTATGTCGGTAATGAAGTATGCAAAATATAAAAGCAATATGTCAATGGACATAGGAAATATATTTGAGGTGGTACGCAAACATTCCAATGCGCACGCCGACGCCGGGTTGAGTAGGATAGCTCGACTATATATATTTCATATATAACAGTCAAGCTAAAATGTAAATATACCATAAACAACAGGCTAACCTCAATCACAACTTTAATGCAATGCTTATAACAATAGAGATACAATGATATGCCAGGGATTGAAACTAACTGTTTACTATTGTGGGCAACCATCTTTAGTATTTTGGTTGCCCAGATAAAGAATAACGAGCCCAGAAATATGAACATGTGAATATTATACATTCTTTTAATAAAATAATAGATAATTAAATACATTTGCTGACAACACATGTTCAATGCATGATGTTTTATTATGAGCCTGAATTGAATCATGTCCTATTCCTAAATAATGAATGTTATTTAACTAGTATTGATCCATGGTGATCAATTGTTTTTCAATTTTTATTGCAGTGAATTGTTTTAAGCTTTAAAAAAAAGAAGTTTACCAACTTTTGAAATTGAGTTGCCCAGGCCAAAATCTACTTGTCCCGGGTTCACGGTAAACCACTTATTTCCATCCCTGTATGCTCTTCATTTTCTGTTCTTCCATCCCATTCTCAAAATTAAATTTAAAGCCGATATTTTTTAATAACATTAGTATGAATTACTAACCATTATCACCCAAAAAACAATTTTACAAAGCTGTAATCCCGTCGTAGAGATTTAGTTTACTATTATCAGTGTTCTCTTTAAATACCGGCTGCTAGCGATCTTGCCGGTTACATTAACTCTTGATGCCGGCTACTTTTCCCAAATATATCAAGTAAATGTCACAAATGCTTTGGTTTTACTGCATAGTTGCCGGCCATATAACTGGCTACTCAAATTTTTCTGGAAAACACTGAACTATGCATGACAAACACACAAAAATTAAATACATCTTAGATTCATTGTAAAAAATAAATTGACACTTCCAGCTTGTCGTCACTAAAATCCAAAGATTCAAATAATTTTCCACGAGATACGTCAACAATTGCGTAATCAAATGAATGAAAAATAAAAGTAAAGAAAGCCGGATTTTACATAAATTTCAGGTTGAAACACAACAAGGTAAAGGTAGTCGGTGAGATATAATAATAATACAGTTAGTAAGGCTCGTACCCTGGGTACGGTAAATATACTAAAACATACCCGGGAATTTTAACACTAAATCGGTTGTTGTCGGCTATTTTGTAAAAATTAATTATGTTTACATTTATGTCAATTTTCTGTTAAATGGCATTTATACAATGTATTATCAAAACTCATTTTTACAATCATTAATGTGATTCAATTTAAAATCTTAAATTGTTTAAAGTCGCGTCATTGTATGACGTTGTCAAGTATATTTTCCGCGATGTCGCACGTTCACTTTTTACCGTCATAGATTTTTTTAAAGAAACATTTTTTGGTTTGCGAGGTCCGTTAAATGGGGAACACCATATTTGGTATTTATATTATGTTTTAACAAATAATTCATGCTGTGTAATAAATATTGTATAAGATATTTCGATATTTATTGAAAATGTTTCAAATTGTTATTTATGAAACCTTTTATTCTAATGAGTGTATGCTATCATATTATACTTCGAATAGCAGATCTGTTGTACTATAATCGTATTATTCATTCTTTATTGTTAATTTCATTTATTGTAGAGAATCGTCAATGTTACATCTAGTCGCCAATCCTTGTCGTTAGTGTTAGTTTTCAATGCTTGTTATCATTGCCGTCAATGTTAGTCGTCAATCCTTATCGTAATTATACATGAAGGAAATAAAAGCAGAAACAGAGACGTATTCTTGATTGCTTGATTATTCCTACGGCGTCCTCTCAACACTCATACTAAAAAGCATGTTGATGCAGATTTTTTTTAAAGAGAAGTTTCTTTAAGGTAAACAATATTGTTTTACTTTAATCGCTAGCATGTTTAACGACATCGGATTTTTGGCAGATATACAACTCGGATACAATCTAATATTTGCGGGTATGTTTAAGTTTCTTTACCGTACCCGGGCTACATGTAAGTAAAGTTAAGAGTACCCGGGGTACATGTATCGGTAAGTAGTACCCGAGCCGAGAATGTCAATTGAAGGTGTTAGAGATGCATTGAACCATAAGATTAAAAAGGGTAATTAACCACGGGCTTATTAAAATTAAAACGATGACATTACATTGTGCCAGCTGTTTATTGTTGTATACTGTAAGCTTGAAATATTTTAAATAATGTAAACAACTTACCTTGTATAAAGTTGGCACATTGTTGTCAGGTGTAGAAACTATTATACTTATTTCTGTTAAGTTGCACTGGCTGAACCAAAAGAATTATGTAGTCGTTTCTAAATAATCACGAAACAATCTACTAATGCATATATGCTTGCCAGTTGCTGAGTTTGTGCATTTCCATTCATTATACTATCGGCCTTGGCAAACAGCGTAGACTCAGATTAGACGCCGCATGATGTCTGCTATTTGGTACGCAGAAGATTTGCATATCCACGGGTGTTTTATGTCAAATGTTATGGTTTTCAATAGATCGTATACTTATCTACAAAACAGCGAATTAGCGTTCACTTGACATCATTTTTAATTATGTTATTTTGTTAATACTTTCTCGCGTTCTTTTCGCCTTTGGTCGACGCCGTCTGCTATTTCAAACGATGAAGATTTCCATATCCACTGGCGTTTTTTTATGTCAAATGTTGGTGTTTTCCAATGGATCGTATACTTATCTACAAAACAGATAAGTAGCGTTCACTTTAAATCGTTTGAGATGATGTTTTTTTGTAAATACTTTCTAAGCGTTCATTCTGACGAAGTCGACCATTTTGACGGGTGTGAAGAAATACCGAATTTCCCGTAATTACCAAAATCCCCAGAAATCCACGAGATCCCACGAAATCCCCATTAATATTGATTGTGTATTGAAAAACTGCGTATTTTAATATAGATCGTTGCGAAATACACTGAAATCACTAATGAAACATTGTTTTATCAAAGTTTGATTTCGGGGATTTCGGTAGGACTTCGGTATATCCACATACCGCATTTTGTAATTCCGGTTTTGTCAAACTTGCGAAACTTTTTCGTGATTTAATAAAAAAACTTGATTTTTCCCAGGTATAACGCCTACGCCAACAGGTAGATCGCATTCTGGTCCATATACATGTCAAATTTCAGCAAACGTGTTCGGCCAGTTTTCAAGACTCCCAAATCGCAGTGATTTGCCTCAGCTTAACGAAACTTAGCCCCCTTTATCATTCGTTCGAATGAACGTCATCAATGATGACGTCCAATACATCACTCATTCCATACTGATAACTTAATAAACGTTTTTAAATAAAAATATTTAATTTTATTTATACATTTGTACAATCAATGAACATTCATTATAGACACAACTATTTCAGTCACAGTATAATTCATTCAGCATAAAGGTTTGGTCTAATTTATGATTTTCATGTTCAGATTCTAAAACATATTTTCTAGTATTTTTATACTTAATTTGTGAGAAGCTGAAAAGGAGACAGACTTGTGAACTTGTGATCATGAATTATACTCTTAGATTTTGCATTATTATTGGCATTGCTGGTAAAAAAATAATTTTTTAGGAGATAACAATAACACATTTTAACTTTAAATATATTTTATCTATTGATGAATTTTACAGTTTCCACTTACAATTTTAAGTCTGAGGGATGACCATGCATTAAAAATCTATTTGCACTTATTTTTTTAATTCACTCCTTTAATTCTTCTTCTTTTTTGAACATTTTGCTCCTTTTTAATAATTATTTCATTATTACAATAATGGCTGTAAAGTTTAATCAAGAACACGACTTGGTAATGTTTTCATCATTTTAAGGTTTCCTTTAACAAAACACACAACAGTCTAGTTTTATATTATTTGTTTATATCATCAATATGAATGGAGTTTCTTTGCAACTCATAAACATGTCCATATATATACCAATGTTAATTTAATCTCAGATAAACATTGACAGTGTCCAGCTGAGTTGAATACTCACTGAGCGCTGAGTCACATCTGTACATGTTTATAAACCATCTGTGCTTATCAGGATTCAGTGGATTGGTTAGTGGTACAGGAAGTGGTTGAAGTTGCTGCTTGAATTGAAAACAAGAGCGGTTAACCAAATTACTGACTCTGAACTAAATTGTCAGTATAATGCTAAAGCAAAATGAGGACTAAACTGTAGTGAAAAAATGTCTTGCAGGGAGTACTGTGCCAAAAACAATTTGTATTTAATACATATTATGTGGAAATGAACAATAAGTTTATTGCAAAAGAGGTTAAAAGTGGCTGGTTTAACTGTGATTTGGTCTCACCAAATTCCTGTGTTTTTGGAATACTGCAGAACAGCATAAAAGGTTTGTATTTTTACTCCTTCGTAACATTCATTTTTTATTTAGATTTATATTAACTGATAAAATTGTAATTGTATTTGTGTACTGTCCCAGTGGGAAATGTAAAAGGATGATGAAATGTAGACGGGCATGATTGAAGGAAAAACTAAACAGTTTGAAACTGAAATGAAATAAACAAGTTTCTTTAAAATATTTAGTAAGTACTTAAATTAACATTTCATTTTCAGATTTTGTCATAGGATTGGGGAGAAAGGTTGCTGGTGGCATAACATTTCCCATCTCGGACCTCAAAAGCCACATCACAAATTAAAAAATTCGTTTGCAAGAAAGCACTGTTGAAAAAAACATGTAAAAAATGAACTTTTTTTTAAATTTGCTCTGTGTGCCGCGCCCGGATGATGAGCACAAAGCGGTCTTTGACAAAGGAAAGCTGGATTTGTTGATAGGTAAATCACAATTTTACTATACAAGTTATTGTATTAAGAGTTTGAAATAGTTAAGTTCAAAATAAAGATAAATTCGAATTATACGATTAGTGATCCTCAGGGCTAGGCCTGTCAATAACAGGGTGTCTCAGTACCTTGCCGCACCAAGATCCAAACCTGCCCCCTTTGACCCCCAACATGCCCTTAATTGGTTCTGATCACATTATTTTACAGGCTATTAATGAATTTTCAATAAACTAATTTTATTTTAACAGTGAAACTAGTTTTATCAATTAAAACAATATTTTGAAATGAAATTGCATGTTATATTAAATAATATGCATACATAGCACATCTTATTTGAAAATATTCCACAGGGATAAATATCCAAGCACGTTCAATAGTGTACTATTGCCGAATTTGGACCCTACCTTTTTCAAATCCTTGCTGGGGCCCTGGATTAGATAAAAAGTTTGAAAAAGCAATTAATTCTACATAAGTTGTAAACAGTAAATGCAATACTGGTGAACTGTAGTTGTACTAAATATCAATTTGCATTTCAGATTATGACATAGGATTTGGGAGAATCGTGGACCTGAACAATACTGTAATAGAGAGGAATTCCTACTTAAGAAAGCAGTTTATAAAACGCATTCAATGTGAAAGAGTGAACTTTTTATGCCACCGGATCGAATGATCGGGGGTATATTTTTTTGTGGCTGTCTGTCTTTCTTTCTGTCTGTCATTCTGTCTCAAAACTTTAACATTACAGTAAAGTTTTGCAATAACTTTTGAAATATTGAACATAGCAACTTGATATTTGGCATGCAAGTGTATCTAATGGAGCTGCACATTTTGAGTGGTGAAAGGTCAAGGTCATCCTTCAAGGTCAAAGGTAAAAAAAACTGGCGCATTACGGAGCATTGTGTATCTGACAAACACATCTCTTGTTTATTTTGGCCGTGTATAAGAACAGTTTGTTTTTTAAAAAGTGCATGTCTATCAAATTATTTTTTATGTACATACATTGTATATTGAATATTTTTGTTCTTTGTTTTTATCAGCTACATTGTATCTTAAAAGTATAATCAAAATGCGGAACGAAAATGCGTACATTTTCCGCATAAGTTCCGCATTTTTTGTGACTGCGGAAAAAATGCGGGGATTTTCAGCATATGTTCCGCATTTGCAGAATTATAAATTATAAAAAGGTGATCCATGTTTTTAAAATGTATTATCTTAAAATAAATATAAAGATACTATGTTAAATATATCTTGTCATAATTTTGACTAGTTTTTAGCTAACCTGAGCACAAAGTGCTCATGGTTAGCTTTTGCGATCGCCTTTTGATTTTTTTAAATGGCCTGTCCTTATATGGGTATATTTACAATATGCATGTAATCCGATTTCCGCCCGATATCTAAATTACGCCCGTAATCTAAGTTACGCCCGTGATTTTAACATTCCGCCTGTAATCTGAAATTACGCCCGTAAACTGCTTTCCACCCGTAATTTGAAATTCCGTCCCACCTCATTTACATATTTCGCCCGTGTTTTCCGCCTGGATTACGCCCGGAATCTGCCCCTCTTCTTAAAATCATATATACAAAAATACGCCCGGAAATATTTTTACGCCCGGAATTTAGTTCGCGATTCCTTGCCGATTACGGGCGGAACATTTCGTCCAGGCATATTTTCACAAATTTGAACAATGTTCAATTTATTATTTTCACAATTTTCAACAGTCACAACTCATTTGTTCACAATTTTGAAAAGTGTGCAACTTATTTTTCCATAATTCTCAAGATTGCGAGGCTCATTTTTTAAAAATCTTCAACATTGCGCGACTCATATTTCACAATTTTCAACATTGCGAGACACTTTTTTTCACAATTTTTAAAAGTTTGCGACTGATATTTAAAGAATTTTAAACAATGCGCGACTCATTTTTTTCACAATGTTGAATAGTCACCACCCATTTTTCTCTCTGTGAACAGTGCGCAACTCATTTTTCCACAATATGAACGGTGTGCGACTAATGTTTTCACAAAATGAGGCGGCAGAGGTTGCTGCACAAAGATAAAAAAGCCCACTGCCAGAAATTTTATCAAAAAAATAGCCACATGGCTTATTGGAGCTAAACAACCTTTTCTACTTTCAACAAGCACACAGACCAATGACAGTAGGACTACTGGCACTGACCGTTGGTTCATCAGCACGAAAAATGGGTGTCAAAAATAGCACAAATAATGTAACATGTGTAATATGCATGTATAACGATGAAGCTTACCAACCAGTCGACCTGGAAACATGGTGCAGATCATTGGTCACAAGAGCGTACACAACATCATTAATCTCAGCAATATATATCTCCGACTTCAAACACACAGCTTGCAAAATCGCTGAATATTGCACAAAAGCAGCTTCCTTACAAAGTTCCAGCAACTCGAAATCCACAAGCAGTCGCGTTCCCCACCCACTTTGACTTCGCAGCGAAGGCCTGTTTTGGGGGGAAACCGTTAACATCTCATAACTAAACCTATACTACGAAGATGAACAATTTGAAAAATAAATTACTCTTATCACTTCCAATTTGCGCACTACGTTAAACTCCAGTTCCATTTGGTTATTGTCTGTATTGTTTGAAATGTTTACCCTACACATTGAAAATAGCGGTTGGCGTGATGTACGTGTACATGTCGAATGTGTTATTGTAAAAAATATTGATTTTGTGTTTTAAGTGCAGAAATTGTAATTTTAAGTATCGATTTCTCGCTTCAATTTTTATATTTTGTTAAATTATTTGCGTTTAAATTTGATTGTAAAAATTTGTTTGTTGCTTACTTGCGAACTATTTTTTATGTGTAAATATGCATAGACACTAGTGGATATGTAATCAGGCTACCTTATATACATCAATGAAATTTAACGCTTGTTTGTTTTTGTTTGTTTTTGTTAATATTTTCTAAAACGGGTTCATTTTCGTATGTTAAACGCAATATGAACTTATTTATTAATTTGGGAATAAAATCGCAATATGTATTATTTAAAATCAAATCTGAATTGTCTAGCGCGTGAATTGTCTCCTGGGGGTGAATTGTCTTGGGGTTGCTATTAACGCTATTAACGCTTACGGCGAGAACTCATTTTATAGCGATTGCGCAATAAAAAACACCACTTTTTCGTGATTTGATCAAAAACTAGATTTTTCCCAGAAACGACGAATACGCTATCGTGTAGATCGCGTTTTGGTCCATAAAATATGCCAAATTTCAGCAAACGTTATCGGCCAGTTTGCTAGAGGATCAAATCGCAGTGACACGCCGGAGCTTAACGAATTTTAGTCGCCGTTATCATTCGTTCAATTGAACGTCATCAATTGATGACGTCCAATATATCACTCATTCCATACATAAATAAAAATAAATACTAGACTTGCGACACCTTAAGGGTTTCGCGGGATGGAATGAGTGGGGAGATCATATTTTACAATTTTCAGCTTCCGGACGCAAGGACCCTCTGGACATGAAACACCAGCTTTCCAACACTATATGATTCCAGTTCCAAAGCACATATTGCATTAGTTCAAGGAGAAGAACATAAAACGGCATATTCACAAATCTCTGGAAAAAAAAAAGTGCTAAAAAATATTTTAAGTAGTCATTTACTATTTAATTGATTATGTCCTCTGATTGGTGCATTTTTAATTTAAATATGTGTTCCTATATGCATTTATTGTTGTATTGACTTAAAAAACTAAAATGGATGCCCATTCTTAGTTTGCTGTCTTAGTCTACCCTAAAATTATACATGTTTTTTTGCATAATTGAATTATCAAAAACTGCATACTTTTAAAGGCATTGTCAGAGTTAATTGGTTAAGTTAGAGACAAAGTAAAGCAAATATATTTATTTTTCTTAAAATGAATCATCCTCTGAAGCCCCCACTGGGATTCAAACCCAGATCTCTTTCCTCTGGGAAGGAAAGTATTCTATCTTGAAATACAAGGGCAAGTAAGAGGACAATTTGCAATTTTAAACCTATAAACATATAAACTTAATTTTTCACATGACCTTAGAAACAAAACAGACATCTCCGAATCTGAAATACATTACAGTTACAATTCAGGTTTTTAGTATTGTGCGTTGTACATGAATGTTTAAGTATTGTATTTATCCTTGGTACACAGAACTGCCTAAAGATGCGTAAAATACCAGTTTTCAAATCTGAAAATATCCCATGTGTTTGTTTTACTCTGTAAGTATCCCTATTTTATTTCAATAAAGCATTTTTTCCTTCTCCTGAAAATTTAACTAAATGTCAGGTATGCTACTTTTTACATTCAGCAAATGACATGTTTCAGTAATGTCAATTTAGAAAATTTGGTAAAAACATTATTTTTACCAAAAAAGGTAGACTTAATATTATTAAACAGATGATGTATGTCACCTTAATAACAAACACAAAAATGGGAAAGAAATAAAATGTATAAAAATGTCATTTACATAACTTATAACATTAAGTAGAGGATATAGCTTTGATACTTAAGGATAAGAGTAGACCTTAACACAAATAGGATAAGAGTAGACCTGAACACAAAATTTACCCAAATTTTCAATTTTCTAACTATAAAAGGGGGCATTAATCTGTCAAAAAACAGAAAAAAATGGGTACGAAAAAATGTGTGTACGAAAACAATTGGATAAGAAAAAATTATGCCGAAAACAATATATGCTACAATAGCTTGGGGTCTTGACCACCAAAACGACTTGGATTTTAATTATGCTGAAATAACTCGGGGTCATGACTACCAAACTGGCTTAGAATTAAATTATGCTGAAATAGCTCAGGATCTTGACCACCAACCTGGCTTGGATTTTTATTATGCTGAAAATTCTGTCGTTTCCGTCTGAATAAACATCCGCTGCACAAAATATAGACATGTGTATTAATGATAATTAAACACAATCATATTTTCTGTGTTTATTGAATTAATAACACTGAGTTTCTTTGTCGCGTTACAAGATGGCGGATGTCTAACGCTGTTTGTGAAGTGACGTCACAATGTTTATCTGTGCGCGTGCCCTTTCCCATAAAAGTATTTATACACAAAATACTCGAAAACTTGATTTTTGCCAGGTATAACGCCTACGCCAACAGGTAGATCGCATTCTTGTCCATATACATGTCAAATTTCAGCAAAAGTAACCGACTAGTTTTCAAGCGCCACAAATCGCGACTATATGCCTCAACTTAATGAAACTTAGCCCCCTTAATCATTCGTTCAATTGAACGTCATCAATGATGACGTCCAATACATCACTCATTCCATAAAAAAAATAAAAAATGATTTTACATGTAATATTTCGATGCTCATTTTGCTACAATGATGTCTATTTTTAAATAATTTGTAAGTTAACATTTTACTGCTGACTTTTTTTCATATAGATATAATGTATGTTAACTTATGGTGATAATTGAATTAAAATATTTAATGAATTGTGTCCAATTGTATTCATTGATTGACAAAAAATTAGTTGCTCTAAAAATGGCGAAAATAAGTAGCAACAACTATTTGAGCAGGCGGAACCCCTGTCCTCTGTTCAAAAACTGTTAAAGGACATGTGTGAGCTACTTAAGGGAAAGTGTTTGTTTACATCAGTGCCAGTTTTTATAAGAGGACATATGTGATATCAACATATGGGGCTGGACCTTTGACCCTTTTACTTATAAAATTGCTGAATCAATTGTTATGCTATTTATAAATAAACAGATCATCAAATTGATTCAAATATATGCACCACTCGTTTGTTGGCATTATGGCATTATGGCAGAAAACAGATTAATCGTAAAGGGCTTAAGAAAAGCGTATCGAGCAATATATCATATGAAATAAAACCAGTTAATGAAACATTCAAATCCTTTCATTTCTTCTCGTGTTTTGTTCGTCGTTTTGTTGCTCACAGACGACTATGAAAAAATGCAATCGCACTTACAAATATTATTCCCATCGTAATATTAAACATCTCTTTTTTTTTGCAAAAATAGCAGTTTGAATTGCAATTGGTAATTTCTTTATTTCTCAGTTTTGTATGATGTTTACACACTGCCGATTTATGATGTGAACATACTTTCAATATATTATATATAAACATTTCCACTCTTTAATATCTACATACTGTCACTGTATGATGTATAAATAATAAACGATGTTTACACATTGTCAATTTATTATTTGAACATACTGTCATTGTATTACCGAAAAAAATGAAATATCGAAAATTATTGTTCACATTAAACATTGAATAAAGTATCGTTAGTCTTATAGTTTCAACGATGTGAGTGTGATAAAAATGAACGTGTAGGTGGTTAAAACATTATTAAGTGTATACGAGTAATAATTATTGTATATTGGATTCATTTAAGCAGATACATGCATGTTGTTAATACATATTATCTTCTTTGAATTTCTAATTGGTATTGACTTTCTCTGTTTGTATGTTGTCACTGCAAGTTCTACCTTAATGTGGGTATTCCTACTCGTATTTATCCAGAGCTCAATCAAAATCAATAAATACAAACACACGTTATTTCTTTACGTGGAAATTCAATAAATATTAAAAACCCAACTTTAAAAAAGGTTCGCAATACATTTCTATGATTTTGATCACTAGATCTACTATGATGATATTTGCCTAACAAGTAAGACCAGCATATATTATACATTTAGAGAGCAACCTACTTCCATGAGACCTGTTTACATGAATTGATAATAAATGATTCTTCACTTACATCAATTTACTCGCTAAAAACATGTCTGAACTAAGAAAACGTGCATAAAAGTGCAATTATTTGATACTAAACCAAATCATTTTCCCGCAAAACTGCGACGGCAACGATTTGTTTGATTTGGTTTCAGTTAATATTAAATCCGATGTCTCATGAAATTCTATGCATGTGGTTTTTGTTATTACTTGAAATGTACCCTGTTGTGGTGCGCAATACGTTGGGCAGACGGGTAGATCACTTAAAACACGTTTTAGGGAACATTTTTTTAAAATTAAAAATAACAATAAATTTTATAACTTCATTTACCATCACTTTAATAAAACAGGTCATAGCGTAAGAAATATTTCAATTCAACCTGTGGAGCAACTTATTTTTAATAATAGTACTTCAAGTCAGTGCCAATTAAAAGCAAGGTGCATGTCAGAATTTGAATGGATTAAACGTTTGCAATCAGCTTACCCACTTGGATTAAATGATAATATTCTAAATGTTGGAACAATATCTATAAATAAATCGATTAATTCATTTTCTCTGTTTAGTAATCGTCTAAGAAATAAACGTTCAATTTCAAAATATAATGTTTCTTTAAAATGGCATTTAAATAATGGAATCTCCCATCCATCATTTTACGGAGATGTTTTGAAGCGTGTCCGCAAATTAAAATATGTCAATTTAATTAACTTATTTTTATCAAAAGGATACGATACTTATGTACTTAAAAACACGTGTTTGATGGTTTTCGATTCACTATATCTTTCTTCCCTTAAAATTTGGAATCATTAGTGATATTATAGGCATTTTTCACTGTTGAATAAAATTGTGTCATTGTGTCGTATGAACAAATCTGCATGAATACTACATTATAGGCATTTTTCACTGTTGAATAAAATTGTGTCATTGTGTCGTATGAACAAATCTGCATGTAAACTACATTTGGACTCACATCGTACATCGAATCATTTCTGTCTTCAGTTGTCAAAACACCTATATACTGTTTGATTCCGATAATGTCGCTTTAATGGAATTACCATTTTTATTCATTTGCTTCTTAATATTAAATCACCTAAACTTGTTTTATTAGTAGCACAGCCCCATTAATATTTTTATTTAGTACTGCCCTTGGAATTTGTTCACGTCATTATGTCATTATGGATTTTTGTGACGTCATACGACCGACTTTCCCAGTTGTAATCTACATGCATAGGTCATTGGGTTTATAACATTTCATTTTATTTATATTTTCTCTCTGATAAGCGTTTCTTGTTTGATTTAATTATTTTAAATTTTTTTAGCAGTCACATAAACAACCAAGCTATGTAATATGGACTTTTTACACCCATTATTGCTGCTTCTTCCTGTATTTGCGCGATGATTATCTGAGATATTAACTCTATGATTCTATATTCTCAAATCTTTTCTATAAAGAAGGAATGTAGTTGACAATTGTTAATAGTTTTATTTGATCGTTCGTCAAAAAGTTGTAATTCTGTTACTCTTGTATCTTCAATGCAATTGAGTAATTAAATAGTAATTAAATTGAATGCGTTTTAATTCCCTTTTATTATTGTTTAAGTTGAGTTACAATGCTATGACGTTAAATTTTATTTTTACTTAAATGTATTATGAATATTGAAAATTCAATACTGCTCCAGCAGCTGGAGTTTCACTTCTTTATATTGGTGACCGTGAACAGCGGCCATCTCCCGCTCTGCGTATCTGCACTTCAATCTACACTGCCGAATAAGTTGTCTATGTGAAGGGGCGTTGCCATTTGCTATTAAGCAATCAAACATATCAAAATATGTACATTAACTCCTAAATAAGGCAACCCATGTTCAATTGCGCATCCACTGCCAGTGTATATGGGTTTGATTCATTGTCACTATACCAAATATTGATTTCCGTCGGGTAATCCGGTTTTTTCATCACAGGACAAGTCAATTCTCAAATTAAAAAAGTTAAGTGAAAACAACACCTGATGAAATAGCAATTGTAGCTATAATTCAAGAACTAGTCCAAAATATTGATAGTCAAGTGATTAATTCGGAAGAAATGCTTGGCCCTTACAAATTCAGCTTCAGATGATGAAGGATCGCATTATATCTATATATGCAAGGCATGACATCTATATATACAAGGCATTACATCTATATACACCAGCGTTTTTCATTCCATATCAATATTTGATTCTATATCATAACGATCGTTTAAGACAGCGAACTGTTATTGTGAATATAAGGATTGTAACAAAATCATTTTATCAGTATCAGTTATTGATATCATGTTTTTAGAAAAAAACACAAATATAATTGTTCACAGAAAGACAATATAGGTATAAGCCTATGTTAGCCTATATTATGCATAAAATATTTGGATTGTAGATAAATATACAGCATTCTTTATAAACAAAAAATATATTATCAATACGTTTAGACACTTCGTAAGGCGAGTTACAAAGTTTAAATTAATTATCAAACAAATCTGAGCCAAGTTTGAGATGATTGCTTGTCGGTTTTGGACCTAATTTCTTTTCTTGGTACTGATCGTCCAAAGGTGACTCCAGTTTTAGTTATCGGCATATGTTCACGTCATCTGAGTTTTTCCTGTATCTAAATGTATGGCAATATTTCACTTGCCTCAATTAAAGGGCGTTACAATGATTATACGAATGATCTACTAATGATGCAACTTTGATGTTGTTGTGTTTTGCTTCAATTGTTGCCGTGTTCAGGGTACAGCTCTAGTTAAGAAATTCAAATAACCAATACACAATTGCGCTGTTTTATTGATTCAACCTAACCAGGACATTTGAATGTCAATGTGGTCTGGTGTGCTTTGATGGTCCTGAAAAAGAAACTTAAGCATTGGATTATTCCTATTCATTAACGTACTATTTTGGATGAACGAAATATTGTTTTTCTCATTTATTTTTCCATGTGACATTGTCTAAATTACTACAAACATTTTTATTAATAACCAGAATTATAAATGTACACAAATGAATTGACCTCGGAATGCTATGATGTTTAAATAACATATTGACATAACTTCTATGGAATAAGTTTTAGTACATCGACCGTTCAATATTGGATTTAAGGTTTTTGTAACGTAATCGAGCATGTGTGAATTAAGAAATGGTTAAAATACGTGCAGCATGTTTACCTCAGTAATTTCTAGAGCAATTCTTCTGTCGTGAGTTGTATAGACACGGACCGGAGTAACTCGTTCCGTAACGACACGGTCCACTACTGCAATGGCAGTCAGGGTTGGGTGGAGGTAAACGGGCTACAATACAATATATATTTGCTGTCATGCCTTGAGTTCTGTGGACACTGACCATTGTTCCTCTCGCAGTATCGATAAGTTTCCATCCTGCGCTGGAAGTTGCCACCAGGTGGACCACGCTAAGCTACGAGCTTGAACACTACATTCAACATAAGTACACATGTCGTTAGGCTAAAGACAACGCGTGTGTTGCTAATTTCGTACATACCGTGCGAATTCCAATGCCACGTAACCTCTAGATGAAGGGTAACCAAACAGGTTACAATAAAATAATAGGTTGCAATTATACAGCAGTACAATCACCTTTAGGATAAAGACACTACCAGCATTAATCTTTTTGTTTATACAGTAAGACTTGCACAAGCACTTATGTTCGGTTGAAGAGTAACTACCATAGGTAACATTACAAACTGAATGCATCATTTAAAATACTGTGGAAGTCCGATTCGCCTTGCCTATTCCGAAATTGCATAGGCCTATGTTGATTTCTAAATACGAAATGTACCTTGATACATGCCAAATTTACAAGCACATTTCATAATAGCTACCAATTTATAAAATTACAATTTCAATTTATGTAATGTTCTAAATATATTGTTTGCATCATCCTCTTGTTTGTTGTTAACTTGCTTGAAATAAACGTCTTTCCCTTTGAAATCATTTTGCGATTGAAAATTGACAATATATAGGAATGAGCATTCCCAATCAGGACGGCGCAATGAACTGAACTAAACCTGGAATGTAGGATAGTTCCGAAGACTACAAAATATCGCATATTCTCTGTACCTCAGTATTACTCCAAAGTTTCTATGTATCTTTCATTTAAAGTACATGTATGTTCTTTTTTTACTACCTCTAAAGAATCCGTTGGACAAAAAACAGAAATATATGTAACATTTCAATATTTGCTCAATCAAATGATCTCGACAGAATTTCGAAGATCCTACTCACATGCACTGAGATGTGTCCGAAACAATATTGCTTACCTTCAGTTACTGGCATGGTAACCATGACAACGCAAGTGATTAGGAGAGCAACTAGGCAGGCAGTCTTCATGATGATACCTTTGGTGTTTACTTTCGGGAACGACTGTCCACTTCGTTTCGAGCTCTCTTTATACTCGATTCAAGGCGGATGTTGTTCAAGGTTATGTTGTCAAGACACGATCATGCGGTCTTGTCTGCATTGTTTACTCGTTTAGTTTTATTTTGTAAAAAAAAAACTGAACTTGTTAAAAATGCTATTTGAAAGCGCTAATGGCGAAACAGTTGTTGGATATTATTTAAAGTAAATTTGTATGAATCAGCAACATTATTTCTAAACGATAATTGTCTCAAAATAGTTGAACAGACTATTCACATGGTATAAATTGGATTCCAAATGCGTGCTTTGGCTTTTGTACATGATACCTACACTTTTAAATAAAAATAAGTTTCTTGCCATTAAGAAATTACCGACTCCTTATTCGGCCGACGTTTAGTTCATTTTTCGATACCTCATGAGGACAGAGAGAGCGTCCCGTAACGGTATTGTGTAATAATAAAAATCGTCTTTATATGTTTGTTTACTATCATAACAATCCCATAACGACTTAATAATAAATGCTGCAATGTGAAATCAAAACTATAACTGAAAAAAGTATATATATAATAATAATAATTATAATTATATATTACTGATAAGGTTCAACAGTGACTTTCAAAACTAAACGACGTTATGCAGACAAAGGTACTGGGATAAAATCAAGTCTTCTCGACTCGCTTTAAAAATCACATGTTCATGATGTTAAATTCGCGAGTGCTGTTCGGTGTTTTACATTATGTTAATTAAAACTAATACATTTTTCAATGAGACTGTCGTCAAGTTGTTAACTCCTGTAATCAAATGCATAAAAAAAATTAATTGAAGCAAAGAATCCGATCCGTCTCCAACTGACACCACAAGTATATCATTTTGTGATGACATCTCAAGGTAAATTGTTAATATATGCGGACTTTATTTTGTTTGTTCAGAATACGTTACGTCCGTTTCACAACAATCTTTAACAGTATTTAAATGATACATATAGTTTGAAATGTTATCTATGGTGGTTACCCTTCAACCACACACAAGTGCTGATACAAGTCTTACTGTATCTATGGTGGTTACCCTTCAACCACACACAAGTGCTGATGCAAGTCTTACTGTAAAAACAAAAAGAGTAATGCCGGTGGTGTATTTATCCTAAAGGTGATTGTACCTCTGTACCTATTACTTTATTGTAACCTAAACGTTTTGATGTGCGTCTTATTCAACCATACAACCTATGTGGCGGCACTATAAAACTTAAATTGCGAGTAATGAGCAGCTTAAAGCCCACATTGTGTTTACCGATACACAAGTTTCATTAAATATGTAAATTTCCTTTCCAAAATGAGTTATGCATATGTTTTAGGGACCTTTACATGGATTTTGGCATGTCTTTACGTTTGTCATTGAATGTTTCAAATTAATAAATGTAAACATTGGAACCAATTTGCTCCAGTAAACAAAAAACTATAATAAAATAACCGACAAAAAACTAATCCTCATCCGGGCTCGAACCATTGGCCGTTGAAGTAAAAGTCAAGCACTTACACAACTCGGCCATCCATACTGATTTAGTAAATGATCTATTTTATACTTTATATAAACAATCATCGTCATGTCACAATTTAACGATAACAACAGAACTCTCCACCTAATTCAATCGTTTTGCGTTTGTTACGCCTTATATTTCAGGCTGTTAAATCGTCAAACGATGCATATAATGGATATTTTCGAGTAAGTAAATGTTTATTATTGCTGTTTCCTCGCAATGTCATTACTAAAACAAAAAATTGCAAAGTTGAAACAATTTTTATGCCCCCGGATCGAAAGATCGGGGGTATATTGTTTTTGGCCTGTCTGTCTGTCATTGTGTCAGTCAGCCATTGTATGTGTGTGTCCCAAAACTTTAACCTATACAATGACAGTGAGTGCAAATCATAAATTGACAATGTATAAACAGCGTTTATTATTTATACATCATACAGTGACAGACAGTTAAAATGTTATGCCAGGGTAACAAAATTCTTACCATTAAAACTCCAAGTGAAATGCTTGCAATTCGAAAGATTTCCTATTTACAGACCAAAATTTAAAATGTTATGCCAGCATAACAAAATTCCAAACACTTCAATTCCAAAGTGAATCACTTGCATTTTGAATAATATTTATTTATGAACCAAAACTTAAAATGGTATGCCAGCATAACAAAATGCATAAAATGTCAACAGAAAGTGAATGGCAAATACACACCCTATCTTTTTTTTATTTACAGCAGCCAATTGCTAAATGTTATGCCAGCTTAACAAAATTCCTAGCATTTTAACTAAAAGTAAATCACTTGCAAAAAAAAAGTGCCTATCATTTCTTATATAAAGACACAAACTCAAAATGTTTTGCCAGGGTGACAAAATTCCAATCATTTCGCATTGTTTTGTATTAACAGACCCAAACGCATAAAGGTTATGTCGAATCACTCACATTGCATATTTCCTATAATTTCTACATTTCTTTTTTACAGACCCAAACTTAAAATGTTATGCCAGTGAAACATTTTCAGATTTCACATCATTTTTAATTTTCAGCCTTTAACTCAAAATGTTTCATTGCTATAACAAAATCCAATGCAAATCTCTTGAATTTCAATTTCTGTATCTATCACTGCTAATGTCACGAAGTAAAAATAATTCACAACTCAAACTGGTATTCCAGTGTAACAGAATTCCACGCATTATAACTAACAAGTGAATTGCTTGGATTTCCTATCATTTCTAATTTACAGACCAATTATTAAAATATTACTCCAGCATAACAAACTTCCAACATTTATTTGCATAATATAACTTCAAAGTAGAAATGAGTCAAAGAACAAAAAGAACAGCAATCACATTAGTTAAAGTATGAATTCTAAATTAAGAGAGTATAATATACACTGTATCCAACATTTTAGGAACTGTCAACTTTATACACTGACCACAACTTTATACACTGGCCAGTTTTTCCCTTAAAGTTAACAAAACAGTTATTTCAAAATTATATAAAAATTTATAACTTATGAACAACAATATATACATATTCTCATCTAAAAGACTAGTTGGCCAAGTTTTTTAAATCACACAAAGTTGTTCCCATTTCAGTAAAATCACAATTTGATGATTGATAAAAATGTTTATATCAACATGAAACAATATCTGTAGGTCAAAGGATGTTCAAAGTATCAACGTTTCAAAACAAATATTTCTTTTATAGCAAAATTAAATCTTGTTCTGCAAAACTAGAACAGATTAACAGTCACAGTAGTAGAAATATATACTAAACAAGAGCTGTCACCATAGGATGGTATATGCCCCCTATAAACGCTTTGATGGAAGTAATTAGCATTTTTCGAAACCTAAACGCAGATTTCGAAACCTAAACGCGGACTCTAAAGTCAAGGTCAAGGTCACAGGGGTCAAATTTGTGTGCGTATGGAAAGGCCTCGTCCATATACACATGCATACCAAATATGAAGGTTATATCTCAAGGGACATAGAAGTTATGAGCATTTTTCGAAACTTAAACGCAGATTTCGAAACCTAAACGTGGAAAGGCCTCGTCCATATACACATGCATTATAAAGAAGTGAAACTCCAGCTGCTGGAGCAGTATTGAAGTTTTATTAAAAACAATTAGTTGGTCCTTTATTTAAGGCAAGTGACCGATTGCATACCAAATATGAAGGTTATATCTCAAGGGACATAGAAGTTATAAGCATTTTTGGAAACTTAAACGCAGATTTCGAACCTAACCGCGGACCCTAAGTACAAGGTCAAGGTCACAGGGGTGATAATTCTGGTGCGTATGGAAAGGCCTCATCCATATTCACATGCATACCAAATATAAAGGTTGTATCTCAAGGGACATAGAAGTTATGAGCATTTTTGGAAACGTAAAACACAGATTTCGAAACCTAAACGCGGACCCTAAGTTCAAGGTCAAGGTCACAGGGGTAAAATTTTTTGTGCGTATGGAAAGGCCTCGTCCATATACACATGCATACCAACTATGAAGGTTATATCTCAAGGGACATAGAAGTTATGAGCATTTTTCGAAACCTAAACTCAAAGTGTGACGGAAAGACGGACAGACAGACAGACGGACGGACAGTCCGATCACTATATGCCTCCTTTTCTTCGAAAGGGGGGCATTATAAATATGATAACAGAACTTTAATAAATACGAATCAGGTTATTACAAAATAACACATTATCAATTAATAATGTTTACAAATAAGTTACTAAATATAAAATATTTCAAACAAAAATGCGACAGGATTAATATGATGATTTAACTGTGGTTAATAAAAATCATTACATTACCAATTAGGACGATATTTTATGTTAAATTCACTACAACACAAACATATGATCACAACTTGCAAATCTAAATCGAAAACAAAATATTTAGAATCACACTGTGATATGTACGTTAACAAATTACAAAGATTAAAAATATGTACGCAATGAATGCAATACTACAGCTTTTTAGTAAAAGTAGTAAAGTGCCATTTATTTTTATCTTTTCAAATCGATATTACTCATTTAAAGTCACGAACACACATGAAAATCAAAATGGAAAAACTCACTTGTACATAGTGTAGCGTTCAGTAAGGGCTTTTAATAATATGATTGGGGGGGGGGGGGGAGGGAAGAACGCCAGTTCAACAAATGGATACAACCAACTCTATTTTACAAATTCATCTGCAGGTTATTTTGGTGGACTACTACTATCAATAATAATAATAACATTCAAAAGAAAATATGACAAAGACGTTTACACGTTAAAAAAAGCAACAATATTTATACAAGAGCCAGGTCTCTGGTCCATTTGAATTTAACTGCAGTCCGTCCTTAGAGATCTCCAACTCTCCTCACCCACGATGACTTGATGCGGCTAAACCCATCGCTGAACTGCACTGAACAGCCACCTACAAAAATATTAAAATAACTGTTTAATACATGACAAAAAGAGTTTAAAATATATTATTAAATTTCATATATCAATGGTTAACATTTTCAAATAATACACATTTTAAACTGTTGAAAAGGGGGCATAACTGTTGTAATGGTTAACTTCAACAGACAAGTCACACATTCACAACTTTATATTTTCAGTGACAATGCATGCAAGTTTTCAAAAGTGTACGTGAAAGAGTAAGATACCACCTTGGGACAAGTTCATGTCTATATACAAACAAAAAGATGGACACAAGTGGATAGACACCAATCCTGATTCAAATGGACTGGGGATGGGTCACAATATTCAAGAACATATTTTAACTTAACCTTTATATTTCAGTTGGAAACATGTGGACAAACTGTCGTTATTAGCTTTCATGGGGGCAAAAAAGCTGTGATAATAAGTTGATTTTTTGTTTGTTTGTTAAAACTGATATTGAACAAATGAAGTTTATTTAAAAAAAAATATACCATTCGCATATCTTTTAATGAGCTTTGCAGGAAGCCACTCTACTCTGCCATCATCGAATCGCCAGAAGGCTTCCATTGGTTCCTCGATGGTCTCTGTTGTCTTTCCAGTTTTCTTGTGGTCCTGTGTAGACTCTGTGAAGCAAACGTGGCAAGAACTACTTTTCTTTACAGTATTTATGTGTTTACATGTGTAAATTAATGCAGGATAAATACATACACGTGCACAAGAGTAAATATGAACAACATTTTTAAAGTTAATATGCTTATAAATAACTCATAGCTTAGAATGATAAACAGGACATGTGTTTGTAAAAAACAGTTTCCACCAAATCCACTTTTGTCTCAAATCTCCTTTAATATCAAGAACACATCACTAATTCCCATGGTGATTAACATCATAACACACATAATTAATATTTAATCTTTCAAACAGGGGATGTACTTTAAAATGCAACAATGCACAGGTTCCTTTTTTGATGAAGTTTTATCACTCTAGCCACAATGCATTTCACTGTGGACCCTTTATTAAAGCTGGCTAGCTCAGCAGGAAAAGGGAAAGCGGATCCAATACTCAGCCAGGACACATAACAAATAGTACATCATGTGATATAACTTTGAAAAATTTAATTTAACAAAGTTCCCCTTTTTGCAAAAAAGGGTTCTATAACTCTAAAAAGCTAAGATGGTAAAACTATAATAATTAGATAAAAATGATTAAAAAGTTTAATAACTCTTAAAGTTATATTGAATTATTATATAAAAGCGTTATAAAGTCTATTAACATAGATACAGGGAAAGAACGACAAACCAAATTTTCATTTTCCAACCAGTGAGAGCTTAACGTAATATTGATTCTCTAACAATATACATTTGTCACTTACGTTTGGCAAGTTGACTTTTCAATTCGGAATTTTCATTCTCCAGCACAGAACACCTGTCTTGTGATGCCCTGAAATCTTTGGCCATTTGGTTGTTCTTCTCCTGAAAAAAAACGACATATGATATATATGTTTCAATTCATTTAAACTTTTAAAGTCTCATCCTGTCATCTGCTGAATACATAAGACTCTGCTAATCTATGACGATTTACCTATATCTGTTGCTTAATATAGGCTAACATCTTCCATTGTGGTTTGCAAACTCTTTTCAAGAATAAAGGCCATGCTCATTCCCCAATCGTTCAAAAACCCTGAATTGAAACTCATTCTTCTAATATATTAAACCAGTCAGACATTTAATATTAATGTTTATTCCAGCTTTTTTATATAACATTTATTGACATATTCAGCCCATTATACAAAACATTATTTAATCATTTATATTTGTCATCACCATAGAATTAACTAGTGATAAAATAAAACCTAAATGTTATTAATTGCATCTGTTAAATTGCCAACTCAGTTAAATCACAAAATACATTGATGGTATCAATCTGCACTGCTTTATCATCAAAAAACAGAATTGATACAACTTACAAGCAGATCTTCATATTGATTTCTTTCTTCCATCTCACAGGTAGACCCATCCTCAATTTTCCGCTTTTTCGATGATGCTGGTGAAAATTCCTTCCTAAGAGAATGTTAAATCAATTTTTTAAATCAAGTTGGTCTCAAGTGAGTTTATGTTTAATTTATGTTTTAATTTGCGAATATGATATCACACACACCTTTAAAATTTTATTTGGATGCTTGTATCAATTTTTTACATACAATCAAATCAGTTGATTTTATTTGGCCATGTGTCGTGATATATAGAACCAGTAGATCCTTTTTACAAAATAGACGAACTGAAAATAGAGATTATATAAACCTATGAAACAATCTCCATGACTTTGTACCTGTGTTGATTTTTATAAATTAGATGGTTCATGATTGTTTCTAGATTATTGCAGATATTGTAGCTTTATATTTTAAGAAGAACGTATTCTTACACTTTCTTGTTATATTCTGCCAGACCTAGCCTTTTCAGGATTTCCAGACATGTTTTTACTTCAACGTCAGACAATTTGACTAGCGGCCGGAAAAACTTTTCGGTTATTTTAACGGCAGATTCTGACACATCCTCCACCATGGCCCAGATGTTCTGCTCCAGCTGAGCCATTTTCAGGTGAATCCCATACACTTGCTGGAACCGTCTCACGTCTTAAAACATTTCCAATTCACGAACATCACATTTTTTTAGCAAATGCTTGTGAATAACTAACATCCTTTAAACCACCATTTAATAAAAATACTGTGCAACAATAATTCTACACAAGATATAGTGTGCAGTTTTTTTGTTTTTTTTGCTTTGATAGTTTGATGTAGATTTTCCTTTTACAAGTTTGCTATAATGACAATTAAGAGAATATTTGAGGAAGAATATATTTAAAGGGATCTTTTCACGCTTTGGTAAATTGACAAAATTGAAAAAAGTTGTTTCAGATTCGCAAATTTTCGTTTTAGTTATGATATTTGTGAGGAAACAGTAATACTGAACATTTACCATGGTCTAATATAGGCATTATATGCATCTTTTGACGATTTTAAAACCTAAAAATTATAAAGCGTTGCAACGCGAAACGATTGAATAATTTGGAGAGTTCTGTTTTTGTCGTTAAATTTTGTGAAACTACGAAGATTGCTTATATAAGGTATAAAATACATAAAGTAAGTGTACTCGGCGGAATAGCTCAGTAGGCTAAAGCGTTTTTACTTCAGGACTCTGGCAGGACTTCAGGGGTCACTGGTTCGAAACCTGGAACGGGCAATGTTCTTTTCCTTTTTTTAATTTTATTCTTGATTTTTTACTGGAGCTTTTACGATCCAATGTTTACATTTATCGATATAAAGCATTTAATGAATAAGTTAAAAAATGCCAAAATCTGTGAAAAGGCACCTTTAATAGAAATAAATAGATACAGTGGTTTTATGAAATTAATCCAAAACTAATTTATAAATAAATTTAAGTATTTACATAACTATACAATACAAATTAAGGTATGCATACAAGCTACAGACACATCGAGTTCAAGGCAAAACAACCTTTAGAATTAGAGTCCCTTAGAATTATAGTGAGTGAGTGGACATTATTTTCCTCTTTTAGTAACAAAGACCTTCACAGTGGTCTAACTGACCCCAAAAAGTATCCAAAGCTTAGTCAGAATGTATAAATGGAAAACTTTAATCAAAATGTCTCCAGTAAGTTAAATAATAATGTACTGGCTGAGTTATTAGAATATTTAGTTTTAATCTATTTTCAAGAAACAGTGAACCTTCACAATAATGGAAATGGTATATACCAGAAGAAAAGTGAAAAACACATGATTATCATAATCACTAAAAATGATGAACCACTTTTTTTACCTTCACTTGGAAAATTGATGATAGTAGCCCCTTCCAGGATTTCATGTCTGCGGGGGTAAGGGGATTGGAAGGCCGAACCTGTCTCATCAATCTTACTTTGTCTACAAACGTGATGGGCTTCTGCTTTTCTTGAAGTACAACATTATGTTGCCACCCCACCGTCAATGCAGTCGCAGTAGATAGCAGTGAGTATACATTTACTTTGACAGTGGAGAGCTTGCTTTGTCCTCTTCTGATGAGAGATTGAAGTGCTTCCCTGGTGTGATTTCCACCTAGCGTCTCAACTTGAACTGCACCTTTAATCAAATGAATACGATATGAATGTCATACTACCTTTTCTGAGTGTTTTTATATATTATTTAACAACAATTTTGCCCAGACAATATCTCTAAAAAAAATAATGATGAAACTAATCCACTCAAATAGTAACAACTTGGTAAAATTGCTATTTGTTTGTGTACATGATAATTTACTATGATGTTTAACTATTAGAATCTAAATTTTCAGAACTATTAACATGAGGATTAAGATCTGAAAAAGGACAGGTACTTTAAAATAAACAAGATTTTAGTTGTATAAAATACTCTTTGTTTATACACTAAAACTCAGAACTAAAAAAAGGAAAATAATGTACTTTTCATGTATGCCTTCTCACAAATTAAAATAATGTTACAACACAAATACCAATATTCAGTTACAGTTCAGTTATTGTTGTACATTTGAATTGAGAATTGAGAGCATCAAAACAGGGCTCCAAATTAACACTCGCACACACGCAAAATGCGTGTGTAAAATACTGATTGCGAGTTAAGTTTTAAGCCACTAGTACTTTTTTGCGAGTAAAGAAATAGTGGGAAAAAAATCTAGTAATATAAATGCACTCGACGTCATCAACGCTAAACCGTAGGTCAATTTATAGAACGTCTGAATACCTGTATGCGGAAGCGCGTACCTTGTATGTAGACTGGTATACTTATAGTACAGATACGCGGATAGTATTGGTACAAAAAACGTGAAACAGTCGACTATTTACGTTTGTTCATTGAACTTGAACAGACATGGCGTCAAAGCCAAACATAATAAGTTTCTTTTTGCCTACAGACGGAAATAAAAATACGAAAGATAAAGCAAAGTTAACCGTTGATTTGTATTTTGGTGACGTCGCACTCAACACGATATCATAGCTGATTTTTTTCAATGATTGAAACCCCATCGAAAATATCTCAAAACTGACACTTAAACTTTGTTTTCTGAGCGAACACGACACACTTATATTTGAAAACAATACCCTTATGGTCCAAGAAACTGATATCTTTGTATGATTGCAGAAATAAAATGTGTATGTTAAGTACTTTTTATTTTGTTTTTATAGTACTAAATTTATGTCCAAACCTTTTTTTATGTTTCTAGCAAAATTTGCGAGACTGTTTTTGATTTTGCGAGTTGGTATTAAAGCTGCTCGCAATGTTTTGCAAGTAGAAAAAAAAGTTAATTTCGAGCACTGATCAAAAGCAGGAAGTTTCTTGAATTATCACTATTTAGTATCATTTGATTTATTTCAAACAACTAATATAAATATCGAACAAATATTTACTTGCTGATTTATACCGACCTTTTGTCTTTAACATGGTTGTATCACATCGTTCTGGTACCATACCCACTAGGATGGTAAGCTGGTTTGTGAATCCGGACTGGAACGAATCCATCAGAAATTTGACATGCTGCAGGTCAAGCAGTCTTGACGTTCTTTTTGGTGTAGGTGGTACCAAATTATCGATGTGGACATCAAATAAACCTTTAATTAAAAAAACAAAACAATTCCACAGCAATCTGTTTTTCCCTATTGGGATAAGTACCTGAACCAGCAAAATGGTAAAAATTTTGCTAAAAAACCATGAAATTGGCAAAATTCATCTGTATTATTCATTAAGTGTATTTCATTTGTTGCTCCCAATAATTGTAAAATTAATAAAATTAAACTAAATTCATTAACTAAAGCTGCAACCTGAATGTTGCATTATATTTAAAAAAATTAATTGGGATTTTTTTACAGCAATTGGGAAATTTATATTTATATTTAATTTTTTTTCCTAATTTGGAAAGTGCCGTTATCAGGTACGTTATAAAGAAGGAAAAAACTCTTTGTTCCAAGTTTAAAAATATTAATTGAACAAATCTGTGATGGTCATAACTTTTTGCTCTTTCAGCCTCTAAAACATTTCATTTGTTTGCATTTTCACGTTAACAACCATTCTAAGACAAGTCGAAAAGTCATAGACATGTGTTCTTATACTTATTTTTATGATTAATAAAGTTCTTTATGTAAATGACGTCATGGAACAGGAGTTTTGTTACATGCCCTATGTACAAATTCCTGTACATACGAACTTGATGCCCACAATAATCTCATTTAAGGTGCATATCAAAATTTGTGATTGCAGTGTACACATTTTATTATTGTTTAAAATAATGCATAAAAGAGCAAAAAATACCATGTTTTTATATGCGTATTCTCATTTGGTACGCATTTTTTCATTATATGATAAAAAAGTTACAAAAGTTGCTTGTAAAATGACTTTGTACATTAATTTCAGGTGTTCTAAAGGAAAATCTCAACAATTAAATTCAGAAATGCTTTTACCTAAGTATTTCTGTTCAGCTTCCTTTTCATGTTTGCCTGAAAATATAACATGTAATATTTGAAAATTTTATTTCAATCTGATGATACATGCGAGTTCAACAATATGTGCTAAAATGCCTTTAAATTACACTTGTTTTAAAAAGTAATGACTATCTAATGACAGCCAAGTTTTTTTAAATGAAACACAATAAAAAAGAGAGTGTTTTGGACCAAAGTGTGCTAAAAGTGTGAAAACCTCAACTTAAACTTAAATGATATAGACTTTTTGTAAAATCGAATCGGAGTATAATTCGCTTTCCTGCTCAAGTCAAATGCGTTCTTTCCTGCAAGATACAATCAGTTTCATTACGCTGCAATAAAAAGAAGGATTTGGGGAAACGATCCTAGCTTAGTCAAACTCAATACCAAATTTTCTGGTTGCATCATCAGTGCGAAAAGTCAACCAGTACCTTTGGCTGCAGTGTCATCTTCTTTCATGATCCCAATCTCCGCATCACTTTGGTCCAAAAAATCCATGTTCATCAACTCAATAGCAGACTCTGTTGACAATAGAAAGTTATAACAGCATGTTACCTTAAGACATTAACAGTAGTTTCTCTCAATGTATACACATAACATTATGCACATAATTAATCTCCAAAACAAAATTACATTTTTCATACAGAATTCTGTGATTATCCAGCTAAACCACTGGAGCGATCCCTAAAAATTGATTTTTAAAATATTTTTTGTAGGTGCACAGCTTTCAACATAACAATCATGTATAATTTTAAAAAGTTAGGAAACTTATATTCAGACAGAACAAGTAAGTCACTAATGTACCATAGTTCAAAGAAAAGGAAGTTAATTAAAAGTCAATAGCACATAAAGTGTGTCAAATGCATACCATTTAAGGACTCGTCACTACTTTGTAGGTCAACCGTACTTGCAGGAATGGAAGTACAGGACTGGAAGTACGCACTTCCACTGCAATATACATATCATTATTAAGGTAAAATATTTAAACTTATAACAAACAGCACAATAAGCTTTGGTTGTACAAACAATGTCATAAACATGTATGGGTGGCAGTTTCCCCCAAAGACGTTTCCACCCTAGACGTTTCACTCCCATTTTGGGAGTGGGAGTGAACTGTCTACATAATGTGAGAATATTCCACTAGTACACCAACATGCACTTTCTTATGATTGACATACATTCCTTAAACAGTTAAAACAAAAAAAAAAGAATTTTAAAGCAAGAAAAAAAAAAAACAAGCTGCTTCATAGATAAAGTTAAGTAAAGATATCATAAACAAAATAAACATTTCGATAATGAATCAAGATTATATGTCAACCAAACAAGTATAAATTTATAGGTGGGGCGGGGGGTAAACGTCAGCACTTAACACTAAAACGGAGGGGAACGTCTTGGGAGGATAGGTCTTGAGGGGGGGTGAACGTCCAGATTTCAACATGTACAATCGATGACACACCTTTTCGCTGTATTTATATTAAGAGCATATGATAATTTTGACCATATAAAAGGGAAATAAATATTAATAGGAAGTTGACTGTAAGCTTATATTAGTTTTCAATTGTTTGATTAATTAAACATTAATATTCAAGTTACTCTATACATTTAATTTTATGTATGTGCATGTACATTGAAATTTAATTAAGCTCCAGAAACAAACAATGCTACATGTACTAAAAATGATCAAATACACACATAGCAAACTAGCATTTTGAAATCAATGCAAAACACTGTAAATATTTTACCATAGGAGGACCACTTTTTAACAAATGCGGAACCAGTCTTATTTCCTTCATTTGTGTTGTTTTCCATGTCAAGCAGAAAACACGTTGCGCCCGCTTTAACCTATAAATGCCCAAGCATACAAAATCTAGACAATACATGAATTGTATTTACCAAATAGTTCAAGATTTTAAATGGAGTGATGAAATTCAATTGTTAAATTCAATTTGAAAAAAACAACAACAAATAATAAGATTTTTAAAGCATAGACATCTCGGTAACACACCAAGTTTTCATGAATCCGGGTCCGTTCGCCCTAATTTCTGTTCGCCCTAAATCCTGTTCGCCCTGGGTCCGTTCGCCCTAAATTTTATTATCAAAGCAGGGAAGCAATAAATATAACGAAAATTGATAGCTTTTTAACATTTTAATATATAAATGACAATTTAAGCTACAAAATTGCGTCTTTAACGTGTAAGCGTGTATGTAACAAAGCCGTCGAATGCCAGTAATTTTCTCTTATTGTTTATTATAAATATTAATGAAAACTTTATGTTACACCTTTACATTAATCAATACATATGTACATGAAACAAATACAGTGAACAGAACAACAATACAGAATATAGTATAATACAATAACATATTATGCAACACATTTACATTATATTAATTAATGAAAACTTATGTTACAACTTTACATTAATCAATACATATGTACATGAAACAAATTCAGTGAACAGAACAACAATACAGAATATAGTATAATACAATGAACACATTATACAACACATTTACATTAATCTTACAAATATGTACATGAAACAAATACAGTGTACAATGAACACAACACTTAACACCCGTATTATCTTTTCATTCACTTCACTCAGAGGGTCCATACAAGTGCGAAACAGCCTTCAAAAAGGTGGATGTGGACACTTGCCATTTGAATACTTTGTCCAGTATTCTTCCAGGCGTGCATTGACGGTTGACGAACGCTGCTCACGCTCCAGGTCGGAAGACTGCACGCTGATGTCCACCATCTCGGCTTCCTTGCGCAGGGCTGGTACCAGCACGTAGAAGGGCACTGCACCATGATGTGCCTGGCTGTTGAGTCGATGATGCCAGCCTGAAATCAATGCAAATATGATTTAAGATTTAACGAATTCAATAGCAAATTGAAAATAATTGTATAATAAAATAAAAATAAAATCGATTGTATATTGCAATTACCTTCTACATCATTATTTGTTCTAATCGAACGCCTGAAGACGCTCCAATCTTCAACCCGAAAGATGGCGTTGTTTATCCATTGACGATTTACGTAGTCCACTAGCTGCGTCAGTTGGACGGAGTTTGCACGGGCCTGAAGCTGGTGGAACGTCTCGGTTATGTGTCCGGCAGGCAGGAACGGCAACGCCATCAACTGCCGAATATACTGGTGGATGGCCTGGTTGGTTCGGTAGGCGGTGGCTAGGCCTAACTCTTGTACTTTCCGCTACACAGATTGCACCCAGTGAAAGACACAACCTTTTATGCTTACTAAAGGAAACACTTCGCGGATCCCTTTCCATGCAGCTGTAAGTAAAGCAAAAAATTCTAAAATGTATTTAAAGTTTTAATTATCAATGATTTGTTTGTTTTAAGTTTATAACTTACTTAATACAAAAATACATTTTTTTTTCTTTGCTCTCACCTTTCTCAAAGTCCAGGACGACGTTTTCAACTGACAAGTTTGGAACCCTGTCACGGATGGCGCGCAGAACAGCGACATAATCGGCCTCCGTTTTCCGCGACATCAGTGCGAACACAAGTGGCAACTGCTTCAGCTTCCCGTCCTTGTGGATGAATGCATGAATGCTTAACAGCTGGCCACTGCTCTTGAACGGGTCTTTCACTACCTGAAGCAAAACAAAACACACACATGCATTTTCTGCTTATGTTTTTTAATGCATTAACCGATTGTAATACTTAAAAGAACATTTATTAAGAAGTTAATATAATTATGTTCCTTTGCTTCGTACCTTGAACGTTCCGTCCATGAACCATCGTGTCGCGTTCTGTAGCAGATTCAATTGGAATTGCGTAGCGAACACGAGATGTCGTTGCTCGTCAACACGAAGATCAGCAATCAAGAAGTCGTGACACTTCAGGTAGTCCATATCGACCTGAAACAAAGACATGTAAACCTAGACCGTTGTCTAAAAAGTTTGAAATAATACATACAAGGTTGCGTTTGAACATGGTTACATTTATGCTTACTGTGCTGTTTGGGCAGCTTAAGTTTCGACTTTGTTTACTTACATCAAAATTCAAGTCTGTCGGTTCAGATGGCCTATTTCCTTAATGTATTTATTATAATTGAACATTTTCTTTTGAGACCAATTTCTACACAATTTAAAATATACCTCTCTGTTTCATTTACATAATTTATGTTTATCTTCTTAATCATACGCTAATAATCATATTAAAGATAATTTCTAAAAAAAATTATAATTACAGTTCTGTTTTAGAAACATGATTTATGCATGCATTGATATTAAGTATACTCTTTAGGATAATAGTTTCAACTTAATAATCATATTCTACATAACTAATTTCTATATGATTTAGTAATTGTTCTCAATGTTAACTATATTAGGTTAATACGACACTCAACACTCAATCAATTAACACAGATCGTTATCTCTATAATCTCTTGATTAATCGACACCGATCAATAAAGGCAGGTTGCTACTTCACACCGCGCAATACACGCGAGAATTATAGGAATTTGATCAGTTTAGTAAATTGAATATTGATGATGTTTTTATTGAGATTTAATGATGTTTATATGAATTTTAAATTTATTTGCCTATGCAGGGATCGACAAGAATACAAAAATTTAGATAATCCGACAAACAACGCAATAAGTTACACTCAAAATCTCATATTCTTAATTACTATATAATTAATTTATAAATTTAATATATACAGCGTATATATAGAATAATAAATGATGCACTTTATATTGTGTACATATTTGTAATATTTAAATTTCCATTTTAACTTATTTAATACTTTTAATTAATCATAATTAATAAAGTTTTACTTAATTTCAATTAACAAAATTTTATAATTACTATTGCATATATTTTAAACTAACTATTGCATATTGTTAAAATGACTAGTGCATATTGTTTAGAATAACTATTGTATATTGTTAGAAATACTTAAGGAATTGCGCAGTCCGTATCACGCTTTAAGCCCAGTTTTCACAAAACCACATCGGTATACTTTTTGTGCTAGGTGAGCTACAAACTCTAACATATGAAAAAATTCATTGATGTACTATAATAAAACAGTATGGTAAGCTTAGAGAGCGAGTAGCAAATTCCAATCTAAATTGTTTACCAAATCAAGAACGCAAACGTAAGCTTCTTTAATTAATTACATCTATTATGGATCAAAGGATATTAGCGCTTAACGCTAATTCGCATAAGTCGAAGAATGGTAGCATTTAATGCTAATTGAAAATGAAATACGATAGAGACACCATTCACTAAGACCGTTATGGACAGAATGATCAATTATTAAGAACTAAATAATTTATCGTACGTAAATGAAGATCCCGTTACCAGTTACATTAGATGGAAATAATGGAATCCTCAAGGAACATTAAAATATATAGAAAAAGTACGTATGATATGTTTTTATTATATGCAATTGACAAATTAAATTAAACTTACCAGTTCCACATAGTCGATGCTGCCACCGTTCACAAATGTCGCATGTAATCGCATGTTGTCTTGGTCGTACCTCCAAATTGCACGAAATGCACAACACATTATCCATTTTTGAAATAATAGAACCAGACATTTGAACTCCATTTTATATACTGTGATAATTCACAGTTAGGTTATTCCGAACATATCAAACAAAAAAGTGTTACCGAAATATAAAAGACGGCGCTCTTTAACTTGTAAGCGTATTTGTAACAAAGGCCAGTAATATTCCCTAATTGCTTATTATATTAATTAATGATGAAATCTAAGGTACAAACTTGCTTACATGTGTGAAAAATCAAAACGGCGCTCTTTAACTCGTAAGCGTGTATGTAACAAAGGCCAGTTATTTTCACTAATTGCTTACTATATTAATTAATGAAAACTTAAGGTTCAAACTTGCTTATATGTGTGAACAATCAACTGTTCATACCCCGATATGCACATGATAATATAGGGCGAACGAACCCAGGGCGAACGGACCCAGGGCGAACGTGTAACTAGGGCGAACAGACCCGATACCAAGTTTTCATCATCATTTGATGAAACTATTTATTCTCGAAGACCGCTTTTCGCCAACTTTAATATCGCAAATATTGCCCGCAAGATAAAAAGTTTAAATACACAAAATAACGAGTATCATTACAAAACCTGGATGCATTTGCAATCAGTAAAATAAAAAAAAAATACCGTGACCAGCAAACCGACGCCATTTTATAATCCTAGGTCGTAATGGTTGGGTCAAAACGGCCCAGCCTATAGCGGCATGTTCGCCCTTTTGGACCAATCAGAATAATGTAACGGAATAACAGTACACTAAATGATTGATACATTTTATGGTTTGAACCTTTAAACAAATAACAAAGTTATTCAGAACACCAACAAGTTCACATATAATTTATGTGCAAAGTAGATTTTCTGACAGTGCAACTAACTTTACAATTAAGCCCTTCCTCTCGAAATGCGTCGAAAAAGACTCTTTATATTTTGCAAGCATGTGCCTGTAAATTATTCGAGTGTTATCTTGACTTAACATTATATATTCAAATTTGCAAAAACATAATTTTAATTTGCTGTGACCCCTTATGTACCAGTCCTTTTATGTACCACGTTGAGACTTTATGCACCATCTATATATTATATTATATTATATTATATTATATTATATTACATTACATTATATTATATTATATTATATTATATTATATTATATTATATTATATTATATTATATTATATTATATTATATTATATTATATTATATTATATTATATTATATTATATTATATTATATTATGTAGGTGTTGTCCATTCATTCGAGCAGTATGAATGGGCATTAATTACCTGTGCAAACACAAGTGTTGATTGAGTCAAATTTGAGTTAATCACATATTGCAATTCATTGTACTGAATCATTTATTTCTTGCTATCAGAAAAGTTTTAACAATTTGGAAAAAGTTAAATAAAACTGAGTAACTTAGTAACTCAGTTATTACTAAGTAAAATATTGCTGAAATATATGGTATATCTATTTTGTTATTGCAATTCATACTGTAATGTTAAGAACCAAAATAAACGTTAAATAAAACTGAGTAACTTAGTAACGCAGTTCTTGCTAAGTAAAATATTGCTAAATTATATGTTATATCTATTTTGTTATTGCAATTCATAATGTAATGTTAAGAACAAAAATTTAAATCTAAATTTGAATCTAAAAATGTAGCAAATAAAAAAAGGAATTATAATTGAATATTGTTCACAGAAGTAGTCATTACTAATTTTGTTTCCATTGTAAAGAACCAAAAATTTGAATCTAAATTACATGTACAAAATAAATAAAAAAATCTCAATTAGAATTAGAATTGGAATTTTGTTTACATTCATAAATTGTTTTAAATAAATTCTTATAATTTACTTCAATTTAAGGTAAGAATATGAATAATTTATTACTACTGGGGCTAATAAATTATACTAAGACAGTCACTAACACACAAGCTGGCATAAAATATAATCTATGGCAATATATTAGTCTAAATTCATAAATTCATAAATAATATGTCATAATAACGAGTTGTCTTACCTTAATTTTGGTCATGCTGTCCCTTGCACACTTCAGTCCTGAGAGTATTCCTTTCACTTCCTCGTTAATTAACAACAGTAAAGTCAAGCGAACCGACCACTCCATTTTGATCCAGCAACAGAATTAGCAATTCTATGACCTTTAGTACGAATACTACAATATTGAGTGCTGTATATTTGTGAACATATGTGTCCTCCGAAGAAAATGGGCGTTGCCGATGGCATGACATGCGCAGTCCATGTGCATTTTTATTGGCTGCCCTCATACCCCTTGTAGGGGAACAATTAACGTGCGATTATTTTTCGCCATAAAGCAATTTAGTGTGAACTACTGCACTATTAATCAAACGCATATTAACAGTACTGCTCTACTCAAGATAACAACCGATGTGCTAATCCGTGAAAACCGGCAACACTGTTATGCAGCCATGGGTTGTCAATTTCCAATCATCATATTGGTGCTTATGGTAAGTCACTTACATCAATCATTTACACTTCTAGTGTTTCAACTTAACCTTTAAGATGAATACTTCTTGTAGTATCAGCATATATTATACGCCACTTTCAGCCGAAACTGAAATGCTATAAATGATTTAAGTTTGGTAAAATCGTTAAGTTAAAAAATGCATGCATAACAGAGTATTTCGTTGAAGAATATGTTGCGTGTTGTGTTTTGCGAATTTCGGTCACATATTGGTTAATTGTAATTAACTCTGGTCATTAATTAATCAATCAACCACGTAAACTGATAATTGAAGTTAGGATCCCTTCTTTTAATAAATTCCCAAGATTAAAGAAAAAACAAACAAAACATCTTTTGCAGTTCGCTATTGGATCATACAATTAACACGCGCGTGATTTGTTTTTTTTTCTTTCGCGAAATCCTAGTCCAAGAAGAGCTTTTATTAATTATGAAAAGAAAAAAACAACAACTGTGTATTAGAAACAAAACTTCAATTACCTATAACTCATGAATTTGTTCTAAATAAAAATAAAAATTATAGCATTAAACAATTGAAAAATCTACAGAATCAATATCGAAATAAGTCGGACTGAAACCGTTTTTGGATCGAACGATCGTAGCATTTATTATACTGTGTAATATTGTTTATATATATATATATATATATATATATATATATATATATATATATATATATATATATATATATATATATATATATATATATATATATATATATATATATATATATATATATATGCGCTATTAAATAATATTATTTTAAGGTTGTATATGTTAGAAATAAAAATGTATACAGGAATATTTATCAGCAAAAGCCTTTCAAATAAACTATTCACCCGCATTATTGCCGCGATTTGGAAATTCGTATGGTGCTATGTCTTTAACCATCGCGGCATTATAAATTCATATTCTAGCATAATTACTAATGTTTCCATGAAACGTTATTTTATAAAAATCGGATCATTATTGACCGCCCTAACATTTTCGCATAACTATGCTCGATAATCGTAGCCGTTGCTACTGACGACGCGTCGCCATCTTATCGTTTAATTGCCCACGTGACCGCGCCGCCGGATTTAACGATAAAGCGCGAAATTTCGAATCTCTGCATTTTATAGGCCTTTGATAGCGTTTTACAGCTCACCTGGTGTTCTAAATAATATACGTTTGTTCCCACAAAAAATGCGTCAATCTTAGAAACTCAATCAATTACTAATTACTCAATCAATTACTGAGTACTAATAGAAATTGGAGTTGCAGTAGTAGTATAGTAGTTACAGTAGAAGAAGAAGTAATATCATCAGTAAACAGCCACTCAGTAGTAATTATACTAATAATTATAAAAATAATTAATATTAGTATACTATATGTACACTAGTGGCACCAACAACATTATATTTGAAAACATAAATTGCAATAGTCATTATTATTATTGTTATTATTATTATTATTATTATTATTATTATTATTATTATTATTATCATCATAAGTTTAACTATGATTATTATTATAAGCAGTACTTTTAGTATTTCTGTATAATTATAAAAGTTATTATTGATATTAACAAGGTAAATGTTTCAATATTAAAGCCGGCCTTTTTTATTGTGGAACCTATCCAAGGGGCGATATTCCAAATACCGCAGAACACGGTCTATTATAAAAACATCAAATAATTTATATGCTATGGTACTAATATACAGGATGTGGCTTTGCGATAAGTAATCAAGGGTCCGTTTTTTACAGCGTTTGACAGGCCACATGTTTTTCTAAATAATTTACATTTTGTGTGCATACGAATGAGTCAATCTTAAAAAACATAAATGTCATAAAAATCTATGACATAGCAAATAAAATTTTAGAAAGACTGTGGTATTTATAATAAACGGAGTAGAAGGAGAAGTGTTAGCATTATTATAAAAATGTAGTAGTAGTACAACTAGTAGCAGTAGCAGTAGTAGTATCGGTAATAGTAGTAGTAGTAATAATAATAGTAATAGTAATAGTAGTAGTAGTAGTAGTAGTAATAGTAGTAGTAGTAATAGTAGTAGTAGTAGTAGTAGTAGTAGTAGTAGTAGTAGTAGTAGTAGTAGTAGTACTAGTAGTAGTAGTAGTAGTAGTAGTAGTAGTAGTAGTAGTAGTAGTAGTAGTAGTAGTAGTAGTAGTAGTGGTAAGTAATAGTAGAAGTAGTAGTAGTAGTAGTAGTAGTAGTAGCAACAGCAATATTAGTAGTAGCAGCAGCAACAATAATAGTAGTAGCAGTAGTAATAGTAAACCTGAAAGTAGAATTATAGTTAAAGAAGTAGTATAAGTAATATACCGGTATCGTCAGTGAACAGCAGCTCAGAAGAAATTTATAATAAAGATAATAATCATAATTATGACTACATGAGAATAAGTAAACATTGCAGTAGTAGAATAAGTAGTAGTTGCTGTTGTTAAAGTAGAAATAGTTGTTGTTTTAGTGGTAATGGTAACAGAAGCAGCAGTATTAATCATCAGCATAATATTTACACTAGGCGCACCAACGACTTAATGCTTGGAAACATCAACAGAAATTAACGTTATGAAAGTAATTAATGTTATTATTGAAGTTAATGTTTCAATATTAAACCGGATTGTTAAAAAATCGTGGAACCGATCCAAAGGGGCGAAATCTCTTGTCCAACAGGACACAGTCTATTATCAAAAATATTTCTTGTATATTCATGATATGCCTTTGCGATAAGAAATCAAAAGTCCCTAACTTGAAAGCGATTTACAGACCACATGTTGTGCCAATAAATATGCATGTTGACAGCATAGGGATGTTAAAGCATGTAAGGGATACCTAATTTGCACAAAAATGTGGGTACTAGCCACGGGACGGATCCAATTCGCACAGCTGATAGTCGGTTGTCATAGCATTTTGGTATTAATACACAGGATGTGGCCTTGCAATAAGAAATCCAATGTCCCTTATTTTACAGCGTTTAACCGGACACATGTTGTTCCAAATACAACATTTTGTGAGCATAATAATGCGTCAATCTTAAAAAATCAATTAATATAATAAAAATCCCTGGAACCGCAATTTAACTTTATTGAAAGAAATTAATATCGATGTAAACATAATAATAATAATAATTATTATTATTAGAAGTAGTAGTAGTTACTAGTATTATTATTATCATCATCATCATTATTATTGGTAGTAGTCATAGTAGTAGTAGTAGTAGTAGTAGTAGTAGTAGTAGTAGTAGTAGTAGTAGTAGTAGTAGTAATAGTAGTGGTAGTAGTAGTGGTAGTGGTAGTAGTTGTAGTAGTAGTGGAAGTGGTAGTAGTAGTTCTAGTATTATTATTAGTAGTAGTAGTAGTAGAAGTAGTAGTAGTAGAAGTAGTAGAAGTAGTAGTAGTAGTAGTAGTAGTAGTAGTGGTAGTAGTAGTGGTAGTAGTAGTGGTAGTAGTGGTAGTAGTAGTAGTAGTAGTGGAAGTGGTAGTAGTAGTTCTAGTATTATTATTATTATTAGTAGTAGTAGTAGTAGTAGTAGTAGTAGTAGTAGTAGTAGTAGTAGTAGTAGTAGTAGTAGTAGTAGTAGTAGTAGTAGTAGTAGTAGTAGTAGTAGTAGTAGTAGTGGTAGAAGTGGTAGTAGTGGTAGTAGTAGTAGCATTGGGTTATGTTTTAGCATGTCAGGGATACCTAATTTGCACAAAAATGTGGGCACTAGCCACGGGACGGATCCAATTCGCACAGCCGATAGTCGGTTGTCATAGCATTTCGGTACTTATAATAAGATTAAAGATCAAATGTACTTTAATTACAGCGTTTAACAGGAAACACGTTGTTCCAAATAAAACATTTTGTAACATTAAATGCGTCAATCTTAAAAACTCCATTAATGTAATACACACCTCTAGCATCGCAATTTAACGTTATTGAAAGTATTTTTTACCATGTAAAAATAATAAAAATAAGCAGTAAGACAAATTGCATTATTATTATTGGTAGTAGTGGTAGTAGTAGAAGTAGTAGTAGCAGTAGTAGTAGCAGTAGAAGTAGCAGCGGTAGTAGTAGTAGTAGTAGCAGTAGTAGTAATATATATACGCAGTCGACATTTACTCTATCATTACAGCTGGTAAAAGGTGTGACATGTGGCTTTGATCATATACTTGTTAATGTAAATTAAAGGTACAACTGACTGACGATCATTACAGTTTGATAAAGGTGTGCCCTGTGGCTTAGATCATATACTTGTTAGTGGAACTTAAACGGTACAACTTACTGACAATCATTACTGTTTGTTAAAGGTGTGATATGCGGATTTAATCATACAATTGTTAATGAAAATTAAAGGTAAAACTGTCAATCATTATAGCAGATCACAACAAATCCAAGTATCAATCTGTGAATAATTACAAACGTTTAACAGGCATGGTACCTTAACAACATTATAAAAGTTGATATGTTGAGTATTTGTCTACAGTTGCTTATTAACAAATTAATTGTTCCTTACTTATTAACTGGTAAGTTGTAAGACTTGGATGATCAAACAAAATTATCAATAAGCCATGCATTTTGGTGGAAATGTGAGAAAAACATCGAATTAATTAATTCATTTATAAGTGAGCTTATGCATTGCAATTCCATAGACATATTGTGAATGTCGTTTTTTTTTTTACTTAATTAGAACGGAAACAGACACAAATTAAAACAACAACAAATATATTATACTTTTTTTTAATTCATGAAGTTTACATATTCATATTTGCTGCATATAATACATACAGCATTTATATACTTTTACTTGCATGTGCAATATGTGAAGATGTCATTAGAAAATATTTCCTTTGAATTTTTTAAGTTTAATATTTACTTTATCTCATTCATATATTGGTAAAACCGTTATGCTACGATTTAATGATCTGGGTGACTTGTTCTCAAGATTATTATCAGCTTATCAACAATTAGTTTAAAATAACATGCCAATTTCTTGTGTACTAGGAGCAAAATACGTTTGGCTATGATTCAATGAAAAAGGATGATAAGAATATTAATATTTTGTAAAACCAAGTTTCATTGCACATCCAATTTTGTATATAAGCCATTACTTTATTGATAATAAACACATCAGTAATGTTAGATTTATCAGGGACCTATACATGGATTTATAAAATGAATTACATTTTTATCCACAAAAGCATCTTAACATACATATATCACCCACTCTTTTAGTACGTGCCGTAAAACTCGATCTGTAAGTCTATGGGCCATTTATTAATTTTTTTATTTTCAATAATGGTTCGAATAGCCAGAAATCTATTAATAAATATTTGTTTAAATATTTCTCTGGTGTAACCATGTCGCTTTCATATTCGATTGGTCAGATAAAACTGGTGTTCACCAGTCTCAGAAACATTGTACAGCCGAGTCGTGTGTGTGTTTCAGAGTTTATTTACTGGTCCTACTGGCCTCTTCACGAGGTTACGGTAGCCCGACCTGCCCCTGTGACCTCTCAGGGGAAAAAGATTAATTTTAGAGTCAAAGTAGGTCAAATTTACCCCGGTTTCCCGGGTATTCGCCAAATACTTTAATTTTTAAAAGAGTTCGTTGCACGTTGGCCAATGAGACCTTAATGTGCTAGCTACCTAGAGGTGGTGATGAGGAGCGTATCCCGCCGAGTGTCCCGCACTTTACTAATGTACAAGACACTCAACGCGATCCACATCCCAACACCACCCGGTACGTAGGACCCGGAACACACACACGTATCGCTCTCACACACCCACTCATTACGGGTGGCGCGTATGAGAGCGCCACGCCCGTGCGTTCCGGGTTCCTTGGTGGTGATCTGTGTATGGTTGTGTATAGTGTGTGGTATGTGATTGTTGTGCATTTGTCTGGAGCGGAAGATGAGGTGTCTGTCGGTAATTTAAGGTCGTCGGTCAGTCGTGAAGGGTTGTATATTGTTGCAGTTCCCAGATCGCAGAACCCGCCGCCCCCGCACAAGCGCATCCACGCCGAGCGAGCCCGAGCCCCCCCTCGCGCCCGCATACTGCCCCGGCCCGAGCACCCAACCGCTGAAGACCCCCGAGACAAGCACCCTCATCCACCCACTTGCTGCGCGCGACAACAAATCAGTCAAGAACCAACCATGGAGCCATCCAAAGCCCTATCCAGAGTCACCATCGTTCCTTCCCACCCGCCTGCCAAACATCCAGACCATGTATCAAGCTGGGATGTATTAATTTTGCTGTTATGTTGTATTTGCTTTTATGATTGGATAGGTAAAGTAAATAAATGATCTAAAAACTCCGTTAATATATCATATGATTTGTTTATGTTTGATGTTAATTTGTAAAACTCATGGTATTATAGATTATGTCCTGTGTTCTAGCTTTCATTTACCCAAGTGTGGTTGTTGTGCTCTCCGCCCCATGAGAGGTGTTAGTGGGGGTTCGAGCAGGATACAGGAAACGCCCCGATTCCAGAGGCGCCCCTGGTTCTTTTAAGTGCCCGGTGTATAGCACCGATACACTGCACCCCCGTTTAACGTCCCTCGCGGAGGACATATTAGTACATAGTGTTAGTATTGGTGTTTATATACATGTGTAGTTCTGCTGTTTTGTACCATAGCTTGCGGTAACGTGGGCTCTCTCTGTTGTTATTTGGTATGTAGTTTGGATGTTATTGCGTAGGGTAGGCTAGTTTTTGAAAGATCATGTATACGATGATAGAAGAGGGGGACTATGTTTGTTTGATTGGGCCGAGATGACTAGTTCGTTGGGGGGCAGACAATCTTTTTGTAAATTCTTTCTTGTTGATGTGTTAAGTGTCTTGTGAGACTGTGGTGTTGTAAGGGCCAGACTAGTTTTGATAGGTCATTTATTTGATGAAAGAAGAGAGGGGCTGAGTTTGAGTAAATTTGGTATTAGGGAGAGCGCACACGTTAGTGTTTCTGGTTATAAAAGCAAAGACAGCATTCCTATGTGTTTATGTAATATGCCAGGTTTAGAATTGTGGTCCGGTCTAGGGCATGTCGAGCTAAGGGCTCGAGCCGGCTACATAGGAACATATAAAGGTTAGTGTACCAATGAACTGCAAACAGTAATTATTTTCAGTATTTTTCAAGAGGGACGGCATGTAGCGTCTCTCGCTGAAGGCATATTAGTATATAGTGTTAGTAAGGTACATATAGAGATCTGCTGCCTTGTGTCATATGTTATAGTAGCTTGGGCACTCTCTGTTGCTTTTTCGGGTAATGGTTGTATGCTGATTTGAGGGTCAGACTAGATTTTTGACAGATCATGTATTAGATGATAGAAGAGAGGGACTGAGTGTGTGTAAATGGACCAAGATGACTATTTTGTTTTGTGGGCTTAGACAATTTCGAGATTTTCTTTCTTCTTTCTGAGGTGATTGCCTGTGGCACTGTGGTGTTGTGAGGGCCAGACTTTGTTTTTGATAGATCATTTATTTGATGATAGAAGAGATGGGCTGTGGTTATGGTAGTTTGGTATTAGGAGAGTGAGCGCTTTACTGGTTGGGTTTATGTATGATATCAGAGGCAGCAGTTCTATGTGCTATTGTGGCTATTTCAATGGTTAGTAAATACATGGACTGCAATGAGTTATTCTATCTATACACTGAGAAACAAATATGCTAACTATCATCACTTTTCTTTTTTTTTTTGGTAATCTTGGGTGGGTCGTGTCGACAGAGCCGCAGTGCGAAGGGGGGCGTCTCACCACCCCAGCCGACACGCTCCATCCAACATTTTTTTAAATATAATGCATATATAAAATGTTTGTGATATCTACATCTAAAGGGGTTGTACTGAAGGTTTCTCTATTGAGTTACCTGAGTGCGCACTTGATGCGGCTTCCGTCTCTGTGCGGAAGTGTAGTGTCTGCGTGCTTACCCCACTACAGTCGTCGTCGGCTGCTGCGTGCTGGGTGCAGCGGCAAAAATTTAAAATAACGAGGACCAGCACAGGGGGGGGGGGAGGGTCTCGCGGAACCCGGATACTGTTAGCCCGATTTTTTTGGTTTACAAAGGGGGGATTTAGATTTGTCCATATCTTTACATAGTGGTTACAGATGTTCGTTTTTATTTTTATCAAGCGTACCTATCCGTCATTGATTCTGGTAGCGTGCCCTTAGGGTTAAGATGCGTTTATGTTGTACGGTCGCGGTTGTTAACGAGACAGGCGACCGATACATTAATTGGTTGACAGTTATATTCGGTACCGTAATCCCTTCCGTCGTTTTAGTAAGAGAGTGTTGTTGATGTTTTGCTGGTTAGCTTGTCAGCCCTTGCCCGTCCGTGGCGTCGTCACAGGGCACAGACCCGGGGGCCCCACTGACACACAGGTGTGACCCGTTGGCTATGCCCTGCGACGAATAACTATAGGTCGGTTGTCATATCCGCGTTATGCTCAGGCCGTGATAGTACCGTAGGTTCACTCTGTGCTGGCCCGGGCGAGCAGCCCCAGTGACTTACGGAAGTGACCGTCGTCCGTGCCCGCACAGAGGGTTCCCTTATGGCTATAGTCCACGGGCGGGGTCCGGCAGACAGGGTAGATGTTATGTAGTTACCTAAATGTGTGTTTAGTCCGGCATCAGAACGCGCTTTATTCGCACTTTTGTAAGTTACGCGATTTGTTTATACGCATATTTATGTTATTACGGCCTAAGGAAGATAGTTTGTGCAAAAAGACTCTGGATAGTTAGTATGCCCTACTGTATCGCTTTATTTTATAGATTAAGTGCAGGTATGTATCTAGTTTTACCCTTAATTTTGATTTTAATGCGATTTTCCTTATATCTTGCTTATGCAAGGGAGATAATAGAAATACTCAAATTTCGTAAATATAGTCCTTTCCGTGCATATTTATGTTTGTTTTGCAATTTATATGGGAATTAAACCTTAAGTGACTATTAGTATGGGGATGGAGAGATATTGTTACGGATATATGATGTCTGTATAATATCTTGGGATAAATCAATACATATATATATTTTTAGCATTGTGTGTCGCTGGTGCTGTATTGAGATTCCAACTCTCATTCGAGTTTAGTTTATCTAAAATGTATATATCTGGTTTCGATTTGTGAGGGCTATACTGTAGCCTGATGATCACAATGTGATATCGTAATTCTCACGAAGATCAATTCCAGTCCTTTGGTAGTGGTTTTCGGTTTGTGGATCAGAAATTGCTATTTATCGTGTTTAATTGTAAATTGAATATATCTGGTTTCGATTTTGTGAGGGCTATACTGTAGCCTGATGATCACAATGTGATATCGTAATTCTCACGAAAATCAATTCCAGTCCTTTGGTAGTGGTTTTCAGTTTGTGGATCATAAATTGCTATTTATCGTGTTTAATTGTCAATTGAATATATCTGGTTTCGATTTTGTGAGGGCTATACTGTAGCCTGATGATCACAATGTGATATCGTAATTCTCACGAAAATCAATTCCAGTCCTTTGGTAGTGGTTTTCAGTTTGAGGATCATAAATTGCTATTTATCGTGTTTAATTGTAAATTGAATCTTGTCCAGATGATATGTAGATAATAATGTGTTTGTGGTAATAATGTTTTGAGATTTCGAATGTTCGTTTAATGCGATTTTCCTTATATCTTGCATTTGCAGGGGAGATAATAGAAATACTCAAAGTTCGTAAAAATAGTCCTTTTCGTGCATATTTATGTTTGTTTTGCAATATATATGGGAATTAAACCTTAAGTTACTATTAGTATGGGGACGAAGAGATATTGTTACGGATATATGATGTCTGTATAATATCTTGGGATAAATCAATACATATATATACTATTATAATATCCATCCTCCGCGGCGTCCCCCGCACCAACGCGGCGTCCCACTCGGGTCCACTGCTTAATACTTAGTTTGTTAGGGAAACAATTTATCTAGTGCATTTATATTGTAATATTTATAATATTTAGATTGCTAAGGAAACAATGTATCTTGTGTATTTAACTTGTAATATTTATATTTTATTTTAATAAGGCATACGCAGTGGAAGCTCGCTTATCGGAGTATTTTAACTGTTTGTCTAATATGCGATGTAATTATTGTATTTATATTTTATTCAGATATCCCGTATCCCGCAAAAATTTAAAAACATGTTGTCGTATAACTGATCCAATCTTGTTCGGGGTCATTAACAGTAGGCTGCGATCAATTATAACAGAGATATTGTTATATGCTGCTATTATACCTGCACTTAGTTCTAATCTTTGGGCCGCGTGTTGAGGGCATATGAAGAACAAATGTTCGAAGGTGTCTGGGACACTGCATTTGGGGCACAGAACAGTTTCGTAGCTATCACCGTGTAACCTAGTCACCCCTAAGCGCATACGTGTATATGCCCTATCTTCTTGCTTAATGGGGCTATAGATATGGATCTTATGGCTTGGGTTAGTGATAAGTGGTAAATCATGCTCAGTGCAGTATTTTGACCATTTGTAGTCCTGTTCATTGTACGCTTTTTGGTTTATAATGGCTATAATTTCGCGTGCGCTGGGTTTTAGCTCAGAGAGTAGGCCGTCTTGGGATCCTAACTTGGCAAGTTTATCTGCGTATTCATTGCCCGGGATGCCTACATGACTAGGTATCCAAATAAGTTTAAGAGATATGTTTTTATTAGTCAGTTTTGTGATACCTTTTAGAGCTGCGTATATCAAATCTGGTCGCGTTTTCGAGGATCCTGCGTGTAGTGCTTGCAATGCGCTAAGAGAGTCGGTTAGAATCGCGTAGTTAGTCTGTTCGTGCGTGTTCAGCGTGTTAAGCCACCTTACTGCGTCATTAATTATTGCTAGCTCGCAGGCAAATATGGAAAGTTCTTTTTTAAGTTTTAATCTGTTGTGGTGGATAATGACATTTTGAGGGTTGTATACTACGTACGCGGCGCCGGCTAATTTTAAATCCTCGTTTTTACTACCGTCTGTGAAAATCTGTGTGTATCCGCCGTATGTATTATTTATGTAATTTAAGGCTATGGTTGCGCTATTGGAGTCGATTTCGGATTTTTTAATCAGTGTTGATAGATGAAAGTCGATGTCGGGTTTTACTATTTCACTAAGGCTGTAGTAGGCAGGTGGTTGGAGTTCAATTTCGTTAATTTTATAGTATAAATTAAGCGCTCGGACATTTTGCGCGTACGGGACTCCAATGCGACTTTTAGGTTTACGGTAGGCCGGGTCTTCGGTGACCTTTGAGTTGATCGGTAGGTTGTTTTCCATAGGATTAGTGCGCGCGTAATACTTCATTTGATTTATTTGCCTTTGATGGTCCAGGTCAAGCATTCCACACTCGAGATGGATAAGAACGGTGCTTGTGGTTTTACGTGTGCCCGTGATTATTTTGAGTGCCGTGTTTTGGATAACTTGTAGTTTTTTTAGTAGTGTATCGCTGGCTGAGTTATATGCTATGCTTCCGTAATTTATCTTTGCCCAGATAGTGGCTTTGTAAATACTCATCAGTGCTTTCTTGTCTGTGCCCCAGTTATTTTTTTGAATGCATTTGAGAAAATTAAGATCTTTCTGGCATCGCACTGTTAATTTGAGGATGTGTTCTTCCCATGTTAGGTATTTATCAAATGTCATTCCAAGGAAAGTAATTTTGTCGAGGTACGGAAGCGGAGCGCCACATAGTCTTAATTGCGGAAGTTCTGAGATTTTTTTAGAAGTTGCTTTGGATGCGCGGTTAGAAAAAACAATTGCTTGAGTTTTTGAGGGATTAATTTGAAAGCCGTATAATGCACTCCAAGTTTCTATAGCAGTCAGTGCGTTTTGAATTTTATCAATTGCTAGTTTAGGAGACCATGAGGTAGTCCATATGGCACTGTCATCTACAAAGAGGGAAAGATCAATTAGGTCTGTTTTATTTTGTGCATTATGTTTATGAATCGTGCGTTCGAGCGAATTCATTGTAACGGAAAATAATATGGGGGAGAGGACACTTCCCTGGGGGCAGCCGTTTGTTGTGTCGACCGTTTCGGATGTCGCGTCATGTAGTCTTACTTTTATTTTCCGCGTTGTGAGGAAGGCTGCGAGCCATTTGAGCATGGTGCCCTCTATACCTAATGTATGTAACATATAGATCGCATGTTCATTCCATAATTTATCGAACGCGGCAGTGAGATCTAAGAAAACAGCTGCTACCGATTGGCCTAAATTTTGAGCTCTTCTGATGTCGGCTTCGAGGCGCACTATATGGTCTTCGCACGAGTGGTGGGCTCTACACCCTGATTGATTTTTCGAAATTAGGTTGTGTTTTTCAAGATAAGCGCATAATCGAGGTTTAATCATTTTTTGCATTAGTTTTGTAAACGTTGATGTTAACGAGATCGGCCGGTATGAGGCTGGAGATTCTTTGGGTTTGTTAGGTTTGAGGATCGGAATAATTGTTGCCTCATGCCATTCATCCGGGAGGGTGCCTTCGGCCCATGATTTATTGTATAAGGCAAGGAGCTCTTGTTTTGCAGAGAGAGGGAGTTGCTTCAGTATTTTGTAATGTATATTATCATCGCCTGGCGCGCCGTTTTTACAGGTCAGTAAGGCTGTTTCTAGTTCGAATAAGCTAAAAGGCGAATTGTATTTGTGAGTTTTGGTCTGTGTATGAGATTCGAGCCATTCTGGAAATTCGTTTTTAGTTTTAAGTTTTCGCGCTATGAAGGCTCGCGAGTAGCCTTTGTCACTGCTTACCGTTTGGTAGTGGCGTACTAAGGCCGTAGCTTTATCTGCGTTTGTTACAAGTATTTCATTATTGATGCGGAATATCGGAGTTGTAGGAGGCGGTCTGCCTTGCATACGGTGTGCTTGAGACCAAAGTTCTTTGCTAGTGGTTTTATACGAGAGATTGTTACAGAACTCGTTCCAGCTATCTAGTTTTGCTTTTTTAATTACTTCTTTTACCTTAGCGCGGGCTTCTTTAAGTTTTTCATATTTGGGGCCCGTTCTGATTCTGATGCATTTTTTCCTGCATTTTTCTCGGTATTTAATAGCGGTTTCACATTCCTCGTTCCACCAAGGTACTGAGCGTTTAATTTTTTTAGGTTTTTTGTTGGCTATAGGAATAGAATTGTCTAGCGCTGTCGTGAGTTTATTTAGATAGGAATGGAAGTGAGTGTTAGAGTCAGTATTATCTTTGTTGGGCAGAAATTCGTTATTGCATTGAACTTTAAAGTTATTCCATTGATCAGGTGTAGCCTTATGGATTTTCCACTTATGTTGTATTGACGGAAGGGTGTGTTCAATTTTCAGTTTTAAATTCACCACGATAGGGAGATGGTCGCTACCAAATGAATTGTCGAGTACATTAAAGTCGCTTATCGCTTGTAATTTAGCTGATATAAGGGCGAGATCGATCGCGCTGTCGGAATGGCCGGCACGGTCGGCTAGTCTCGTGACCTGCCCGTCGTTTAAGAAATTGAGGCTTGTGTTATTTAGTAATTTTAATAGATTTTCCGCATGATCATCACATCGCGGATCGCCCTCGGGGTTCCAGCAGGGGTGTTTGAGGTTAAAATCGCCAATGATAATATTGTTTTGTCTATGGTCTAGTGAGTGAAAAATTTTTGAGTAGTTTTTTAGAGTATTATCTACAGTTTGAGCGTAGACACATTGGATACGAAAGGACAGGTTTTTATCGAGGTAGAGTGTGATAGCACACGATTCAATCGGGCAGTCCTGGTTAATCTTAATTTCAGTAAATGGGATTCCCAATTTTACATATATAGCTACCCCCGTGGCCGTTGCCTTTTTCCCTTCTATTGATCTCACGGGTTCTTGGTATCCTTTTAATTGAACTTGTTTATTTTTGCTTCTAAAGTTTGTTTCTTGGATGCATACAACATGTATCTCATTATTATTTACATAGTTTTGGAGCTCATACAATTTGTTATTGGTTTCATGACAGCCAACCCCTCGGGCGTTCCACGACATTACGGTTAGATTTGACGTTATACTAGGTGCTGTCGTAGCCATTGAGGGGCTTGTATTGGGAGATTGCACAAGCTTAAGTTATTCTATTAATTTAGACCGTACGCGTGACGGAAGTATATCGGGAACGGCGGCGCGAGCGCTTGCCTTTTGTGCTGGCTATGTCGCATGATGATAGGATTCGGGCGGTATCGGTTCAAATTAAGTTTTTTCCTATGGATGTGTAGAGGCGAGCTCTCATTGTTTCTAGGTTGCCAGTTGTGACGTTGGAATTGTGTGCGTAGTGGTGTTTGTTGTTGTTGTTTGGGGGTGACCGGGTTGTTAGCGTTAATGGTAGGTTTGTGGGTTTTTGCTTGCTGTGATTGTTGTTGTTGTGTGGGAGGAGGATTCATAACCTGTTTTGGTTTTGTGGGTTGAACGGGCGTTGGTGCTGGATGCACGGGCGGTGTTGGTTTGATGATGAGTTGCTCAGCCTCTTTTTCAGGGAATTTATTTTTGAGAATAGTTAGTATTTCAGCTTCAGATTTACCTACAAGTTGTTTAGCAATTTGTTCTAGATTAGGGCGCTGATTTGTTGTAGACATGTTATTAAGGTAGTTGTTAGTAAGTTGCAGGTTTTTGTTGTTAATAGTGGTTTGGTACTTGAGGTACACTGGGCACCCCTTATACGCCGCGCTGTGGCCTCCACCACAGTTTGCGCACTTCCTAGTGTTCCTTGATGTGCACGACGCGTGCGAGTGGTTACCCGCGCAGTGTGGGCATTTCGCATTGTTTTTGCAAACGTGCGATGCATGGCCGAACATCTGACACTTAAAGCACCGTAGGCTGGCGAATAGTGCGGGCTTAACGTTGTGGCCTAGGATGTTGGTTGGCGCGTTTTCGGATTTAAATGTAACTGTTATAAATTTGTTTCTTGCTCCACTATGGACGGCCTCTACGTTAGGTTTAGATTTTAGTTCATTCTTTAGTTTCTCGATGTTCGCATTTAGGGGGACATGAATTATGCCTTTGCCTAGTTTTGGTTGTTCGGTCAGTTTAAAGTCGTAGTTACCATAGGAGAATTGATGTGCTTTATTGATCGCGTCTTTTCTTATTTTAAATAGCAGTCCGGCTTTAACTTCCTTAAGCGGTTTGGTTTGTTCTGATCCAACAAACTTCACAAAGGCATCACCAATTGCCTTGGCCTTGTTGCGCGGGAAGATCGCTGCGACAGTGCCAAGGCAGAGGGTGAGCCATATTGCCTGTCCAGGGTCATAGTTGTTGGATTGCCTAGTGGACTGAGGCCTGGGAGATTTATTAGGTACATTCACCGGCTTGTCATTGAGGGTTTGATTGACTTTTGAGGGGGTAGAGTTTGTCTGATGCGTCGCGTCATTTGTTATCAGAGTGGCAATGAATTGGGGAGAGTTAGGGATAGAATCAGGGATGGTATCCGGGCTTGGATCCGAGTTACGCGTGACGTGTTGATTGGGGGTCAGGGGTTCCTTAGGGGTCAACGTGACTGTGTAAGGAGTACCCGTCTCCGAGTCTATTGAGAGGTCACCGGCGCGGAAAGAAGATTTTGGAATCTTTGGAGTCACCATTAACGTAGCGGTTACATTGGCATACGTTTTCATTGTTAACGTTTTTGTGACACGTTGCATTTTTTTCTTGTGAGTTGGCCTAATTAGTACACGAACGACGTTGTATTATCGGCGGTTTAAGTCTGTACTTCTAAATTAGGTCACCTATATTGGAGCGCGCGGACGTGATGGAGATACCGGCAGGTGCGCGGTTGTATTAAACTGGTATGTTACTGGCGTGCTAGTGAGGTAAACTAAAAAAAGTATTAACCCAAGTTAATTTCTGGTACCGTCAATGTACTACTACCTAAGACTAGTTTAACCGTTTAGCTGTTGAGAAAAAGGATTAGTTCAACGGGTTAAAGGTGGTAAAAGTGGTAAATAATGTTAGATTTGGCACTTGACAAGACTTACTACTTCCGCGACACTTCTTTGTTCTCAAAATCCACCCACTTTATCACACTTAAGAGATTAAACCACTAATTAAATCACTGATATCTTATTTAATTATCCTCTATTAATCCCTGTAATTGCTTATGGTTCACTAGTCCACTGATTAAGTAATTTCTGACAGATTTGTTCCTAAAGGCTCTGTTGAGAAGTAGAAAAAGAAAGAAAACTATGATCCTTTTGATTTGAGTAATTCTTATCTTCCCTTAATTTCCTAACACTGATTCACTTTAGAGCTTATTGCTGTTAGAGCACTATCTCCGAAGTAGGACTTCAGAGGATAGACCCTGACTTAAGGTTGAGCTTGTTACGAGATTTTCTAAGACTCTAAGTTGAAGAACACGCTTGTAAGATAAAAAATATTAAAGCTAATCCAATAATCCGATTAACGCAAGAAACACGTCCGTTCGCCACGAGATTAACGATCCGAATGAAATACGAAATACGGTACAGCCGAGTCGACAGGTACCAACCCAATAAATATTGTAAACGTAATCGATTAAAACGCCGAGAAGTTTTCAATCGAAATCGATGGTAATAAAGTATTATTTGATTGGACATTAAGCTTTACGATAACCAATGATAATGATTGTATCATACTAAACAAATGGCGGTTCATTTGTGGGAACAGAATCTCATCTCGATGAAAATCATAATCGGTAAGGCTTTATTTTAAAAAAGAAGACCAGCAAACAAAAATTAAATAATATGAAATAAGGCAAAGCCTCAAATCGAGCTCGATTAATGTTTAACAGATGAAAATAACAGAACAATTTGAGGACATGTCACTTTCTGAAATGGTCAGAAGTGGGTGGGGTAATGTTAAACAATAATTCCTTATATTGACATTCTATTTGAAGTTTGAAACTGTGTGAACAATTAAAATAACATATACTTTAGTTATACATGAACTAGTTGTAATGAAATCTTTCTAAAGAGTTAATAATGTACAGAAGAAACCCCCTCCGGAAGAAACACCCTTCCCTAAAAACGGCATAGCGGATGAAACCCCCTTTCACTTTTGCATACACGGAAGAAACTCAACTCAAATTGACCCGAAAACAGGGTATATCACTTTGAACAGCCATAACTTCATCAATTGTTCAGCCATTGTAACGAACTAGGTCTTATTCAACGCTAAAATGAATGAAGTTTGATAGAAATTCAGTTATTGTTTGTTGTTATGTACAGGTACCCTTTGAATTCCATTTGTATAAATAATCCACATCATGCTCTTGTAGTACCTTTACTTCTGCAGCGTCGGCTTCAAAAGCTTTTTGCTGAGAAAGAACTTGAAGATTCGCTTCTGATTCTGCCTTTTGTTTCAAAAGAGCTGCTTCTTGTTGAGTATATTTCAGTTTTATCTTGGCAAATTCGGCTTCTGATTGTTTCAATGCGATGAGTTCACTCCTACGGCTAGAGGATCTCGAACTGTGTGTCTTCACACCACCATGGACAGAGTTTGGCTTCATGCTGGACATGACTTTTTTAATATTGATTGTTTATTTTGGTCAATCTTTTCCAGCGCATGTAACTTTGCTTTTTCCTGTAGCGACACGTCTGTAGTGAGAGCTGATAATTCTTTAAGACTTGCTTCACTTTTCACATTTTTTTAAGTACACTTCAAATTCGTCTTTAACTTTTACGCAACTTGTATAGGTAATTGCTGTTCAATCAGGTTAATTTCACCAACATTACTCTCATAAGTTAAACTACTTACTATGCACAAACTTTCAGTCTCTTTGCGCCATGAAGCAGAACAGCGCTTCCTAAAGTCATCAATTCTCTCTTCATAAAGCGCCCTTCCTTTTGCAGAAAACGGACGTACATGCCGTGTTGACATACAATAAACTTTCTTAAGCCGGTTGAAATACAGATGAGACTTTAGTGCGACCAATTTTGAACGTGGATTTAGTTCGATGTCCAGTACCAGTCATCTCCATCTGCTACTAGCAAAGTGTAGGTCAATTTACTTTTCTGTTCTGGAAACAGATAGCGGACCGATCGTGTCGAAAAAGAACACTGCATGTGGTGGTATTCAGTATTTATTCTTAGATTCATTTCGATGTATGTGGTAAATTGCTGCAATAAAACAAAATAAAAGATGTTCAGTTCTGCAGTAAAGAACAACGAAAATGATGTATTGTAATAAAAAAATACTTTAAATGACTGAAAAAAGGTAAAACGTATAGCCTATATCTAAGTTATAAACAATGACATTGTTACGAAAGCAAAGCTTTGGAAATTACCCTAACATATAGGACATATAGCCTCAACTGGGTCGAAAGGGTAGGTACGACGTAATTTGGGTACGAATAGCATTTACTGAAAAAACTTGAATGAATGAATATACCTCATAAATAATTACTGCCTTAACAAAATACAAGTTATATAGCATTGATAACATGTGGAAACTTACATCATGCGGGGCTATTGACCGGTATAAACGTCTTAAGAAAATGCCGAAATAGCAATATCACGTGGGCTGGTTTTGCACTGGAAAACAATGTTTAAACTCATATTTTTATACTAGCATCTACATTTGCACATTTTCTGAGCTCGAATACTAAAATAAGCAAGATAAGTATGCAGTTTTGTAGAAAAAGTTGTTAAAATAGGAAAACCATGCAAAATAGTGGTTTGTAACATGCCGCAAACATAAATTATTTTTTCTTCTTATTTAAAGTCATCATGGCAACATATTTCTTCATGGCACACCTAACGGATGAAGAAAGACTAAGATTGAAGCATTTATTTGATAATAAATACCAAATAATAAATGAATGCCACATCTGGAAGGGGGCATGCACTCCGAACGGCTATGGTGTTCTGCGGTGTAGTTTCCGCGGCAAAAGGCTAAGGCTTAAAGCTCACCGCGCACTATATTTTCTTGAAACTAAACATGCCATGTCATCAAAAATGCATGTGTCGCATTTATGCCATAATAAACTTTGTGTCAACATCAAGCACTTAAGTTATGAGCCTCAAAACATTAATAACAACAGACAAATATGTGCTCATGAAGGTTTATGTCATGGTCATTATGGCTATTCAGGTTGCAAGATTTGAGGTAATATAAATAGTTTGGACACCTGTCACTGTTGTAAAATTAATGTTACAAATATTGCTGCTACACAGTTAAAGTGTTATATTGTTTTGGTTCTATTTGCACATTTTAATTTCCAAGATTGATTCCATAGTCATGTTCTTTTGTAACTTTACTTGGAGCCTTGTACAATGACTGGGAAAGTACAGCCCTATTCGCCCTTTTTCTGTGGCTTTAATATCGAGATGTCTTGTATTCATGTTTTTGTTTGCGATCACTGTGGTACCGTGCTATGTTCTGTGTGAACATAGCATATCTGTACATCGGATCGCTTGCCTCGATATTAATGCCACAGCGCCCAGCAAGTTGAAGTAAGGATAAGCCACGGCCCACGCTTGCACCGAGTGTTGCGGAGTAGCATAGAGCTGTAAATGATCTTTTCCAGACCATGCTCTTGGGAGCATATGAAAACAGCCTACTGTGCATGTTTTCACATCTGTTAGTATTGTGTAGTTGCACAGTGTCCCTTAGCTGTTGTACTCCACAGTACTTGTCCAAGACCTTCTGCTTTTTTTGTTTGTCTGCTGCTGACAACACAACATTCTTGCCATATGGCAAATACCTTGTACTGTGTCCTTTCAGATGTGCAGTGCAGACAACAGATTTGTGCTTGCAGCTATCGTGTGACCCCGAGAAACAATCTAGAACATAAGTGACTGCTTCTCGAGCCCGGGCAAGGTACAACTCGTCCCCACGCAGAAGCTTCCTCAGTCTGGTAAGTTCGAGCCGTACTCTGGTACGGATAGCTGTAGCTAATTTCTTGCAGTACAGGAGCCTATCCATTCCCTTTGGCTGATTTATGCATGCGGAACGCAAGTGCTTGTGTAGATTTCGCATATTATGAATAAAGCACTTGAAATAGTGGACTTTCTCCTGTACCTTGGCATTGTGCTCCCTCATAGCTTTGGCAAGTGAAGCGCTACCATCAGTGGTCACAGACGTAACTTTTAGAATATTTTGATTTTTGATATTTTCCAAAGATTTTTTAAGAAATATTGCCTCTGCCTGATTAATTGATGTTTCGTCACAATAATTCTTTTTGCAAGATCTGTCTAAATGATTACAGTTGGGTTTGCTGCAAAGTTTATTTCCAATGTGAAGATCTACAGGCAGGTGTTTAGATGTTGTTTTCTCAATTACAGGTGCGAAAACTTGAGTTGCGGTGTCACATCCAGCTTGTGGTCTGCTTGTATACGCGACATCAAACTCCACATCTGTTTCACCGGAACACCCAGCAAGGTTTGAAATACGCCTCACGTATTCCTGATTTTTCACTAGTTGCTGACGTCCCATGTCTTCCACTTGGTCAGCAACAGTGTTCAGCTTCCTCTGCATGCCCCTCTTGTCTGGAGCCTGTATATTGAGGCAGGCCAGCAGTAACTGTATGTCTGATATGCCCAATTTTGAGCACAGCACTGGAAGAAGCAAGCTGACATTCAGGACTCCTAGTGGCTTGCCATGCTTCTGTGGGATGCTGGTGTATAATGGAATTTCATCTGAGCAAAAGTCACAGTTGTGTCATAACACCTTAATATCCACACATAGTCCTTTTCTGTCTGTGATATTGTAATCCAGGCTAGGTTGATCACAGCTGTGATTCCCTATGCACTTGAAAATGTTTCCAAACTGACTTATGTTTACAATGATGTTCTCATTGTCAGATATATTTGCACTTTGTTTCTCAGGCTGTGGTACTGTTTGACGTGGTCGCAGTTTAAAAGGGAGGACGAGTGGATCTCGAGAACGGTTACACGCATTCAAGACATCGTTAGCCACAGAATCACCCAATCGCACGACACTTTCCAGGTCAGGGTCTAAATTCAACGGAATGGAATCTTGATCTTGTTTCTCTACACAGCGCACATGACTGCTGTTATAGTTTGGAAATACTCCTTTTTTGAAAAGTGCACCTTTGTTTTTCCTAGCGCGATTGTTTTTATAACTGTGCTGTGATTTCTTTTGAAGTGATCTCATTTTGAATGGTATTTTATCCAAGGTGTTTTAAAAGATACATCTGCTCAACACTATAGACTTGTAAACAATAAGGCCACTTCATTGTTTTAGCAAATTCTGGTCTTTTTTATCTACATAATGAGTGCAGCAGAGTCAGGTGTCCAGATAGTGTTTGTTTTATTGTACCAATTAGTACACATGCAAATACAGAGGAGTCAAACTTGTATATGGACATAGGATTTAGCTCCCTTGTGCACAGTGCAAACAGAATTCAATAAAGCTGCATTTTGGCTTTAAAACACTGAAGGGCCAGTAGCTTTGGGACTATGTTTGGTCATGATCTATGAATCTAAGTATGTGCTACTCCAGATGGAGTATGGGTATTTTATCCAGTGTCATTTTGTAATCTGTGCACAATTATAGGTTCAAATAACTTTTGAGACTGTACTTTCTCTCGGCATTGACCATGAATGTCAATATTTGGTGCATGTACTATGTATTCATAGTGGAATATACCTCTGTAAGACTGATTGATATATAGAGAATATATGGTTGGTGACTTTTGATATCATGTGATATAAGACGAGTCTGATATGGCGTAGGAAAAGGCGAGGCTTGCCGAGCCTTTTCACACGACATATCGGACGAGTCTTATATCACATGATATCAAAAGTCACCAACCATATATTCTATTTATTATGCCACATTTTAAAGTAAATAAGAAAATATTCACAAAACAAACAAAAACAAACAACCGCTAAACTCATTGATGTAGATACGGTAATAAATATGCAAATTAGTAGCAACCTGATTACATCCGCTAGCGTCTATGCATATATATTTACACATACAAAAATAGTTCGAATGTAAGCAACAAACAATCAAATTTAAACGCACATAATACAAAAATTGAAGCGAGAAATAGAAACTTAAAAGAACAATTTCTGCAATAAAAACACAATACCAATATTTTTTACCATAGCACATTCGACATGTACTTCCAAGAGTACACACCAACCGCTATTTTCAAAGCGAATGTGTAGAGTGAAAATTTCAAACAATAAATACAATAATCAAATGGAACGGGATTTTAACGTAGTGCGCAATTTGGAAGTGATAAGAGTGATTTATTTTTCAACTTGTCCATCTCCGTAATATACGTTTAGTTGTGAGATGTTAACAGTTATCCCAAAAAAACAGGCCTTCACGTGCGAAGTCAAAGTGGGTGGGGAACGCGATTACTTGTGTATTTCGAGTCGCTGGAACTTCATAATGAAGCTGCTTTTGTGCAATATTCAGCGACGTTACCAGCTGTGTGTTAGACGAAACGAAAATGCTTTGGTTTTGCATCGTGTTTTGAGACTGTCAGGGTGACATGATGGATTAATTGCTGTTTGACTGACAATACATGAACATGTTTGTGTTTGGAGACTGCTGAGGTTAATATCTTCACAATTGGGAAATCCCAACATAAGTTGACTGCCAGTTTGATCACTGATCTGCATAATATCAGTGGGAGAGCATGCTGAATCCCGCAGCTTCTGCACCATAATTGTGTTTCCTGGCCGAGTGGTTGGTAAGTTTCATTGTTATGTATAGATGCTTAAACACACATGTTTCATTATTTGTGCCATTTTTTTTACACCCATTCTCATGCTGATGAACCAATGATCAGTGCCAGTTGTTCTACTGTCGCGAACTGTTTATTCAAAATTGTGGAAAAATGAGTTGCGCACTGTTCGAAATTGTGAAAAAATGAGACACACACTGTACCAAAATTTGAAAAAATGAGTCGCGCACTGTTCAAAATTGTGGGAAACATTAGTTGCCCACTGTTCATTTTGATTTCAAAATTGTTGAAAAATGAGTCCCACACTTTTCATCAATTTAATTTTGAAAAAATGAGTCACGCGCGGTACAAAATTGGTAAAATGAGTTGCTCACTGTTCAAATTTTTGCAAACAATAAGTCATGCACTGTTCATTCAAAATTGTGGAAAAATGAGTTGCGCACTGTTCAAAATTGTGAAAAAATCATGTCACGCGCTGTACAAAATTTGGAACAATCATTTGCGCACTGTTCAAAAAATTAAAAATGGGGGACAATTTTGTGAGGCACTGTTCTTTCAAAATTACAAAAAAATAAGTCACAAACTCTTCAAATTGTGAAAACACATGAGTTGCGCACTGTTCAAAATTTGTAAAAATGAGTCGCGCACTGTTCAAAATTTGGAAAAAAATGAGTCGCGCACTGTTAATTCAACATGGTGGAAAAATGAGTCGTGCACTGTACACAATTTTAAAAAATGAGTTGCACACTGTTCAAAATTGTGAACAAATTGAGTCACGCACTGTTCATAAAAAAAATTCACTGTTGAAAACTGTAAACAAATGAGTTGCGCGCTGTGCAACTTTTTTGAAAACATGTGTCGAAAACTGTTCAAAATTGTGTTGCCCACAGATCAACATTGTGAAAAAATGAGTTGCAAACTTTTTATCCCCACGCTTTTTGAAAAAAAGGTGGGGATATTGTGGTTATCTCCGCCGTCCGTCCGTCTGTCCGTCCGTCCGTCCGTCCTGGCCACTATCTCCTCCTACACTAAAAGCACTAGAACCTTGAAACTTACACACATGGTAGCTATGAGGATATGTGCGACCCTGCACTATTTGGAATTTTGATCTGACCCCTGGGTCAAAAGTTATAGCGGTTGGGGTGGGGCCGCGTCAGAAATTATCACTCATTTTTTTAGGTTATTTTACATTTACTTCTTTATTTCTACACCGATTCACTTCAAATTGATACTGGACCTCTCTTATGACAATACGGTCAATCTCAACCATGCATGGCCCCATTCCCAACCCTGGGGCGCCCCGCCCACATAGGCCACACCCACCAAAAATTTCCATTTACTATAATTTTTTCATTTCTACACGGATTCACTTCGAATTGATACTGAACTTTTGTTATGACATTAGGGTCAATCTCAACTATGCATGGCCCCAATCCCAACCCTGGGGCGCCCGCCCACATAGGCCACACCCACCAAAAAATTGCCTTTACTATAATTTTTTCATTTCTACACGGATTCACTTCAAATTGATACTGAACTTCTCTTATGACATTAGGGTCAATCTCAACTATGCATGGCCCCATAACCAACCCTGGGGCCCCGCCCACATAGACCACACCCACCCAAAATTGCCTTTACTATAATTTCTTCATTTCTACACCGATTCACTTCAAATTGATATTGAACTCAGGGCTTTTTTTCCTTCTTTATGAGTGGCCGTGGAAGGACATTTCACAATTTTGAAAAGGACAATTCACAAACCTAACATGGCCGTGAATTTTTACAAAATGGGCCATTTTTCACAATTTAAATAATTTCACGACTCGGTTTTTCACAATTTTAAGAAGTTCGCGACTCAATTTTTCACAATTTTGAAAAGTTTCGCGACTCAATTTGTCACAATTTTGAAAAGATTGCAACTCATTTTTTCACAATTTTGAAAAGTTCGCGACTCATTTTTTCACAAAATAAGGGGGCCAGGGCCGCTTCACAAAGTCAGGAAAAAAAGCCCTGGAACTTCTCTTATGACAATACAGTCAATCTCAACTATGCATGGCCCCATTACCAACCCTGGGGCGCCCCGCCCACATAGACCACACCCACCCAAAATTGCCTTTTACTATAATTTCTTCATTTCTACACCGATTCACTTCAAATTGATACTGAACCTCTCTTATGACAATACGGTCAATCTCAACTATGCATGGCCCCATTACCAACCCTGGGGCCCCGCCCACATAGACCACACCCGCCCAAAATTGCCTTTTACTATAATTTCTTCATTTCTACACCGATTCACTTCAAATTGATACTGAACTTCTCTTATGACAATACGGTCAATCTCAACTATGGCACAATTACCAACCCTGGGGCGCCCTGCCCACATATGTCACACCCACCCAAAATGGCCTTTTACTATAACTTCTTCATTTCTACACCAATTCACTTCTAATTGATGATGAACTTCTCTTATGACAATATGGTCAATCTCAGCTATGCATGGCCCCATTACCAACCCTGGGGCACACCTAGGTCAAACATTCGGCGTGGGGATACGCGTCGGCCTCTGCCGCGCCATTTCTAGTTTAAATTGTGAAAATTTGAGTCGCGAGCTTCTTTAAATTGTGAACATTTGAGTTGCAAATTTCTCAAATTAGGAAAACAAACTCCTATTCCCGTAATAAGCAAAAAAAGCCCCGAGTCCATAATAAAAATATTTTAAGTAAAAAGAAATTCTAAATTATTTTTATAAAAAGTGGAGTTTATACATTTTCATTTTGTATTAATAATATTGTGTCTATTAAAGTTGTAATTTGTTCAAGTTGTGCCATAAACATGTTATTAAAACACTCTATTTTGAAATGTTATCTCCTGTTAGATTTGTTTTATTTTATTATAATATGAAATGTTTTTCTTTTAATGGCAGAAAGTTGCGACCACACATTCCATGGGTGATGATATGATTTATCTACCAAAATTCTTGGCGGCACAGTTCTACCCTCGTCAGTTGCACTTGTCCGAGTCTTTCTCTGCCTCTCAACCAACTCGAGATATTCCCCCCCCCCCACAACTGCATCCCGGCACAGCTTCACAGCAACCCATCTAATTAATTTGTCGGAAAGGTAATACTTTTTGTCGACAAATTTATTTTTGAGAGTATTTATGTTATTGTTTTATCTGAACATGTTATAAATCTATATGTCACTAGAGTTATAAAGTTTAAATTTTAATACAAATTATATATCTGGATTTTTATTTTTAACCCTTTGCATGCTGGGAAATTTGTCGTCTGCTAAAATGTCGTCTGCTGAATTTGTAAAATAAGCATTTTCTTCATTTTTTTTCAAAGATTACTATCAGAATAGCAAACAGTTTGAATCCAGATGAGACGCCACAAAACAATAGCAAACAGTTTGGATCCAGATGAGACGCCACGTTTTGTGGCGTCTCATCTGGATCCAAACTGTTTGCAAAGGCCTTCAAAATTCTGTTCCAGCACTGAAAGGGTTAAAGCAGTTATGCAATGAATGTTTGTTGATGTTTTTTTTTCTAAAGGATTCTTTATTTTATTATCAGGTTGACTACACAAATTTCCTGTTTGGTCGTGGAGATAGAATCATTTTTTGTGAAAGTTTGATTTCAGACACTTAAAAATTGAAATTGTCATGTATTATTAGGCATGGCAGGCATTAGCAAAGCATCTCAATCAGGTATTAATTATTTTACTTTGTCAACGTCAATTCATTGTGTATACTTTTCACCTGTTTGCCTTGCTTTTTATAAGAATGACACAAAAAAGGAAAGCATTTGTAAAGTATTAGTTATTTTTTTTTATATAATCTATGACGAGATGTTTAGTGAATATTTGTCATAAATTCTTCTTTAACTTGATCAAATCTGTCATTTTATTTAAAACGTGTTAAGTATATTTGTGTTACGTTTTAAATGTTTATCATTACTGTTTTAAATTGTGTTCATCTGCAGCAAATGAATGGTAGCAGTGCTCATTTGAATTAATTAATTTTTTCCCATTGATTAATGCTCATTTAATTTATATTTCCCTATAGATAAATACTTAATAAAGTGTTAGTTTTGTTTAAAAAAAAACTTCTTGTATATTAATGTTCTAACTTCTGAATAAAATATGAATCGCTGTTTGTTTGCATTTAAATCAAAGAAGCGACATACCACGCCTACAAAAAAGTAGTTCTCAGAATGAGCGGGGCTAAAACATGGAACGCTAAAAAAAATCATTAAGTAAACCAAATATGGGCGGAGTTTTAAAACGGATATTGATGGGCGGAGCTTAAAACTGTTATCGGATGGGTATCTGATAACACTTTCAAATATCATGTCAGCGTCTCCAACGTAAATGCGCTGTCGTGGCATAATAATATCAATTATCATTTTAAAACATTTGACCAATAACTTGTGCTTCTCTAATAAATAGAGTCAAATGTTGTGAATAGGAACACTATTTGTTGGATTATTTCTGTTCTGGTTGTTTCCCTTGAATTGTGTGAAATTTTGGAATTACTGTAAAATACAAACAAAACACAGTATACAGTTAAGAAATGTTGCATTTAATTCATTAAACATTATATTTCAATATAACAAAAGCTTTTTGTGTAATCATGCATATATTAAAAAACTTAATAGCAAAATGCAAAATTTTAAAATTCTATTTATCATACAAAAAATGATACAAATATTCCAAAAATGTGTTGCGGTAACAAATCGAACATAATTTAGCATATATCTTTTAACCGCTATGGTTTAGATTATGAAAAACAAAGGGAGGTAATAATGTTAAAAAACATTGCTAATTTTAGGAAAATTTCACGTGTGCTGGTTTTGCACTGGAAAACAATGTTTAAACTCATATTTTTATACTAGCATCTACATTTGCACATTTTCTGAGCTCGAATACTAAAATAAGCAAGATAAGTATGCAGTTTTGTAGAAAAAGTTGTTAAAATAGGAAAACCATGCAAAATAGTGGTTTGTAACATGCCGCAAACATAAATTATTTTTTCTTCTTATTTAAAGTCATCATGGCAACATATTTCTTCATGGCACACCTAACAGATGAAGAAAGACTAAGATTGAAGCATTTATTTGATAATAAATACCAAATAATAAATGAATGCCACATCTGGAAGGGGGCATGCACTCCGAACGGCTATGGTGTTCTGCGGCGTAGTTTCCGCGGCAAAAGGCTAAGGCTTAAAGCTCACCGCGCACTATATTTTCTTGAAACTAAACATGCCATGTCATCAAAAATGCATGTGTTGCATTTATGCCATAATAAACTTTGTGTCAACATCAAGCACTTAAGTTATGAGCCTCAAAACATTAATAACAACAGACAAATATGTGCTCATGAAGGTTTATGTCATGGTCATTATGGCTATTCAGGTTACAAGATTTGAGGTAATATAAATAGTTTGGACACCTGTCACTGTTGTAAAATTAATGTTACAAATATTGCTGCTACACAGTTAAATTGTTGTATTGTTTTGGTTCTATTTACACATTTTAATTTCCAAGATTGATTCCATAGTCATGTTCTTTTGTAACTTTACTTGGAGCCTTGTACAATGACTGGGAAAGTACAGCCCTATTCGCCCTTTTTCTGTGGCTTAAATATCGAGATGTCTTGTATTCATGTTTTTGTTTGCGATCACTGTGGTACCGTGCTATGTTCTGTGTGAACATAGCATATCTGTACATCGGATCGCTTGCCTCGATATTAATGCCACAGCGCCCAGCAAGTTGAAGTAAGGATAAGCCACGGCCCACGCTTGCACCGAGTGTTGTGGAGTAGCATAGAGCTGTAAATGATCTTTTCCAGACCATGCTCTTGGGAGCATATGAAAACAGCCTACTGTGCATGTTTTCACATCTGTTAGTATTGTGTAGTTGCACAGTGTCCCTTAGCTGTTGTACTCCACAGTACTTGTCCAAGACCTTCTGCTTTTTTTGTTTGTCTGCTGCTGACAACACAACATTCTTGCCATATGGCAAATACCTTGTACTGTGTCCTTTCAGATGTGCAGTGCAGACAACAGATTTGTGCTTGCAGCTATCGTGTGACCCCGAGAAACAATCTAGTGACTGCTTCTCGAGCCCGGGCAAGGTACAACTCGTCCCCACGCAGAAGCTTCCTCAGTCTGGTAAGTTCGAGCCGTACTCTGGTACGGATAGCTGTAGCTAATTTCTTGCAGTACAGGAGCCTATCCGTTCCCTTTGGCTGCTTTATGCATGCGGAACGCAAGTGCTTGTGTAGATTTCGCATATTATGAATAAAGCACTTGAAATGTTGGACTTTCTCCTGTACCTTGGCATTGTGCTCCCTCATAGCTTTGGCAAGTGAAGCACTACCATCAGTGGTCACAGACTTAACTTTTAGAATATTTTGATTTTTGATATTTTCCAAAGATTTTTTAAGAAATATTGCCTCTGCCTGATTAATTGATGTTTCGTCACAATAATTCTTTTTGCAAGATCTGTCTAAATGATTACAGTTGGGTTTGCTGCAAAGTTTATTTCCAATGTGAAGATCTACAGGCAGGTGTTTAGATGTTGTTTTCTCAATTACAGGTGCGAAAACTTGAGTTGCGGTGTCACATCCAGCTTGTGTTCTGCTTGTATACGCGACATCAAACTCCACATCTGTTTCACCGGAACACCCAGCAAGGTTTGAAATACGCCTCACGTATTCCTGATTTTTCACTAGTTGCTGACGTCCTATGTCTTCCACTTGGTCAGCAACAGTGTTCAGCTTCCTCTGCATGCCCCTCTTGTCTGGAGCCTGTATATTGAGGCAGGCCAGCAGTAACTGTATGTCTGATATGCCCAATTTTGAGCACAGCACTGAAAGAAGCAAGCTGACATTCAGGACTCCTAGTGGCTTGCCATGCTTCTGTGGGATGCTGGTGTATAATGGAATTTCATCTGAGCAAAAGTCACAGTTGTGGCATAACACCTTAATATCCACACATAGTCCTTTTCTGTCTGTGATATTGTAATCCAGGCTAGGTTGATCACAGCTGTGATTCCCTATGCACTTGAAAATGTTTCCAAACTGACTTATGTTTACAATGATGTTCTCATTGTCAGATATATTTGCACTTTGTTTCTCAGGCTGTGGTACTGTTTGACGTGGTCGCAGCTTAAAAGGGAGGACGAGTGGATTTCGAGAACGGTTACACGCATTCAAGACATCGTTAGCCACAGAATCACCCAATCGCACGACACTTTCCAGGTCAGGGTCTAAATTCAACGGAATGGAATCTTGATCTTGTTTCTCTACACAGCGCACATGACTGCTGTTATAGTTTGGAAATACTCCTTTTTTGAAAAGTGCACCTTTGTTTTTCCGAGCGCGATTGTTTTTATAACTGTGCTGTGATTTCTTTTGAAGTGATCTCATTTTGAATGGTATTTTATCCAAGGTGTTTTAAAAGATACATCTGCTCAACACTATAGACCTGTAAACAATAAGGCCACTTCATTGTTTTAGCAAATTCTGGTCTTTTTTATCTACATAATGAGTGCAGCAGAGTCAGGTGTCCAGATAGTGTTTGTTTTATTGTACCAATTAGTACACATGCAAATACAGAGGAGTCAAACTTGTATATGGACATAGGATTTAGCTCCCTTGTGTACAGTGAAAACAGAATTCAATAAAGCTGCATTTTGGCTTTAAAACACTGAAGGGCCAGTAGCTTTGGGACTGTTTGGTCATGATCTATGAATCTAAGTATGTGCTACTCCAGATGGAGTATGGGTATTTTATCCAGTGTCATTTTGTAATCTGTGCACAATTATAGGTTCAAATAACTTTTGAGACTGTACTTTCTCTCGGCATTGACCATGAATGTCAATATTTGGTGCATGTACTATGTATTCATAGTGGAATATACCTCTGTAAGACTGATTGATATTGTCAATTATCATTTTAAAACATTTTACCAACAACTTGTGCTTCTCTAATAAATAGAGTCAAATGTTGTGAATAGGAACACTATTTGTTGGATTATTTCTGTTCTGGTTGTTTCCCTTGAATTGTGTGAAATTTTGGAATTACTGTAAAATACAAACAAAACACAGTATACAGTTAAGAAATGTTGCGTTTAATTCATTAAACATTATATTTCAATATAACAAAAGCTTTTTGTGTAATCATGCATATATTAAAAAACTTAATAGCAAAATGCAAAATTTTAAAATTCTATTTATCATACAAAAAATGATACAAATATTCCACAAATGTGTTGCGGTAACAAATCGAACATAATTTAGCATATATCTTTTAACCGCTATGGTTTAGATTATGAAAAACAAAGGGAGGTAATAATGTTAAAAAACATTGCTAATTTTAGGAAAATTTCACGTGTGCTGGTTTTGCACTGGAAAACAATGTTTAAACTCATATTTTTAGCTCATCTATTTTTTGAAAAAAAATTATGAGCTATTGTCATCACCTTGGCGTCGGCGTTGGCGTTGGCGTTGGCGTTGGCGTTGGCGTTGGCGTCGGCGTCCGGTTAAGTTTTGCGTTTAGGTCCACTTTTCTCAGAAAGTATCAATGCTATTGCATTCAAACTTGGTACACTTACTTACTATCATGAGGGGACTAGGCAGGCAAAGTTAGATAACTCTGGCGTGCATTTTGACAGAATTATGTGCCCTTTTTGTACTTAAAAAATTGCAAATTTTGGTTAAGTTTTGCGTTTAGTTCCACTTTTCTCAGTAAGTATCAATGCTATTGCATTCAAACTTGGTACACTTACTTACTATCATGAGGGGACTGGGCAGGCAAAGTTAGATAACTCTGGCATGCATTTTGACAGAATTATGTGCCCTTTTTATACTTAGAAAATTGACAATTTTGGTTAAGTTTTGTGTTTAGGTCCATTTTATTCCTTAAGCATCAAAGCTATTGCTTTCATACTTGCAACACTTACTAACTATCATAAGGGGACTGTGCAGGCAAAGTAATGTAACTCTGACTGGCATTTTGACAGAATTATGTGCCCTTTTTATACTTAGAAAATTGAAAATTTGATTAAGTTTTGTGTTTAGGTCCACTTTATTCCTACAGTATCAAAGCTATTGCTTTCATACTTGCAAGATTTATGAACTATCATAAGGGGACGGTGCAGGCAAAGTTATGTAACTCTGACTGGCATTTGGACGGAATTATGGGCCCTTTATACTTAGAAAATTGAAAATTTGGTTAAGATTTATGTTTTGGTCACTTTACCCCTAAAGTATCATAGATATTGCTTTCATACTTGGAACACTCACAAACTATCATAAGGGTACAGTAAAAGGACAAGTTGCATAACTCTGGTTGTCATTGTTACGGAATTATGGCCCTTTTTTGACTTAGTAACTTTTAATATATGGTTAAATTTTGTGTTTCGATCCACTCGAAGTATCAAGGCTATTGCTTTCAAACTTCAAATACTTACATGCTATCATGAGGTTACTGTACCTGGCAACTTGAATTTTACTTTGACCTTTGAATGACCTTGACTCTCAAGGTCAAATTATTAAATTTTGCTAAAATTGCCATAACTTCTTTATTTATGATTAGATTTGATTGATACTTTGATGAAACTACTCTTACCTGACATACCACAATAGACTTCACCCAAACCATCCCCCGTGCCCTCCCCCCCCTCCCCCCCTCCCCCCCCCCCCTAATTTTTTTTTTTTTTTTTTTTTTATAAGATCATCTCACAAATGACCACCACACCCTCACACTATACCCCCACCCCACCCCCCCCCACCCCCCCCCCCCAAATTTTTTTTTGATTTTTTTTTTTTTTTTTTTTTTTTTTTTTTTTTAAGATCATCTCACAAATTATCACCACACCCCTCACACTATACCCCCCCCCCCCCCCGATTTTTTTTTTTTTTTTTTTTTTTTTCGCTTTTTTGGAAGATAATGTAATAAATGTCCACAACCCCACACTATACACCCCTCTTCACTCCACTCCTCCCTCCTTTGTGATTGAAAATGAGAGTCCCTTCACCTTTAAAAAGAAAATAGATGAGCGGTCTGCACCCGCAAGGCGGTGCTCTTGTTATACTAGCATCTACATTTGCACATTTTCTGAGCTCGAATACTAAAATAAGCAAGATAAGTATGCAGTTTTGTAGAAAAAGTTGTTAAAATAGGAAAACCATGCAAAATAGTGGTTTGTAACATGCCGCAAACATAAATTATTTTTTCTTCTTATTTAAAGTCATCATGGCAACATATTTCTTCATGGCACACCTAACAGATGAAGAAAGACTAAGATTGAAGCATTTATTTGATACTAGTAATAAATACCAAATAATAAATGAATGCCACATCTGGAAGGGGGCATGCACTCCGAACGGCTATGGTGTTCTGCGGTGTAGTTTCCGCGGCAAAAGGCTAAGGCTTAAAGCTCACCGCGCACTATATTTTCTTGAAACTAAACATGCCATGTCATCAAAAATGCATGTGTCGCATTTATGCCATAATAAACTTTGTGTCAACATCAAGCACTTAAGTTATGAGCCTCAAAACATTAATAACAACAGACAAATATGTGCTCATGAAGGTTTATGTCATGGTCATTATGGCTATTCAGGTTGCAAGATTTGAGGTAATATAAATAGTTTGGACACCTGTCACTGTTGTAAAATTAATGTTACAAATATTGCTGCTACACAGTTAAATTGTTATATTGTTTTTGGTTCTATTTACACATTTTAATTTCCAAGATTGATTCCATAGTCATGTTCTTTTGTAACTTTACTTGGAGCCTTGTACAATGACTGGTAAGGTACAGCCCTATTCGCCCTTTTTCTGTGGCTTAAATATCGAGATGTTATGTATTCATGTTTTTGTTTGCGATCACTGTGGTACCGTGCTATGTTCTGTGTGAACATAGCATATCTGTACATCGGATCGCTTGCCTCGATATTAATGCCACAGCGCCCAGCAAGTTGAAGTAAGGATAAGCCACGGCCCACGCTTGCACCGAGTGTTGTGGAGTAGCATAGAGCTGTAAATGATCTTTTCCAGACCATGCTCTTGGGAGCATATGAAAACAGCCTACTGTGCATGTTTTCACATCTGTTAGTATTGTGTAGTTGCACAGTGTCCCTTAGCTGTTGTACTCCACAGTACTTGTCCAAGACCTTCTGCTTTTTTTGTTTGTCTGCTGCTGACAACACAACATTCTTGCCATATGGCAAATACCTTGTACTGTGTCCTTTCAGATGTGCAGTGCAGACAACAGATTTGTGCTTGCAGCTATCGTGTGACCCCGAGAAACAATCTAGAACATTAGTGACTGCTTCTCGAGCCCGGGCAAGGTACAACTCGTCCCCACGCAGAAGCTTCCTCAGTCTGGTAAGTTCGAGCCGTACTCTGGTACGGATAGCTGTAGCTAATTTCTTGCAGTACAGGAGCCTATCCATTCCCTTTGGCTGATTTATGCATGCGGAACGCAAGTGCTTGTGTAGATTTCGCATATTATGAATAAAGCACTTGAAATGTTGGACTTTCTCCTGTACCTTGGCATTGTGCTCCCTCATAGCTTTGGCAAGTGAAGCACTACCATCAGTGGTCACAGACTTAACTTTTAGAATATTTTAATTTTTTTGATATTTTCCAAAGATTTTTTAAGAAATATTGCCTCTGCCTGATTAATTGATGTTTCGTCACAATAATTCTTTTTGCAAGATCTGTCTAAATGATTACAGTTGGGTTTGCTGCAAAGTTTATTTCCAATGTGAAGATCTACATGCAGGTGTTTAGATGTTGTTTTCTCAATTACAGGTGCGAAAACTTGAGTTGCGGTGTCACATCCAGCTTGTGTTCTGCTTGTATACGCGACATCAAACTCCACATCTGTTTCACCGGAACACCCAGCAAGGTTTGAAATACGCCTCACGTATTCCTGATTTTTCACTAGTTGCTGACGTCCCATGTCTTCCACTTGGTCAGCAACAGTGTTCAGCTTCCTCTGCATGCCCCTCTTGTCTGGAGCCTGTATATTGAGGCAGGCCAGCAGTAACTGTATGTCTGATATGCCCAATTTTGAGCACAGCACTGGAAGAAGCAAGCTGACATTCAGGACTCCTAGTGGCTTGCCATGCTTCTGTGGGATGCTGGTGTATAATGGAATTTCATCTGAGCAAAAGTCACAGTTGTGGCATAACACCTTAATATCCACACATAGTCCTTTTCTGTCTGTGATATTGTAATCCAGGCTAGGTTGATCACAGCTGTGATTCCCTATGCACTTGAAAATGTTTCCAAACTGACTTATGTTTACAATGATGTTCTCATTGTCAGATATATTTGCACTTTGTTTCTCAGGCTGTGGTACTGTTTGACGTGGTCGCAGTTTAAAAGGGAGGACGAGTGGATCTCGAGAACGGTTACACGCATTCAAGACATCGTTAGCCACAGAATCACCCAATTGCACGACACTTTCCAGGTCAGGGTCTAAATTCAACGGAATGGAATCTTGATCTTGTTTCTCTACACAGCGCACATGACTGCTGTTATAGTTTGGAAATACTCCTTTTTTGAAAAGTGCACCTTTGTTTTTCCGAGCGCGATTGTTTTTATAACTGTGCTGTGATTTCTTTTGAAGTGATCTCATTTTGAATGGTATTTTATCCAAGGTGTTTTAAAAGATACATCTGCTCAACACTATAGACTTGTAAACAATAAGGCCACTTCATTGTTTTAGCAAATTCTGGTCTTTTTTATCTACATAATGAGTGCAGCAGAGTCAGGTGTCCAGATAGTGTTTGTTTTATTGTACCAATTAGTACACATGCAAATACAGAGTAGTCAAACTTGTATATGGACATAGGATTTAGCTCCCTTGTGTACAGTGAAAACAGAATTCAATAAAGCTGCATTTTGGCTTTAAAACACTGAAGGGCCAGTAGCTTTGGGACTATGTTTGGTCATGATCTATGAATCTAAGTATGTGCTACTCCAGATGGAGTATGGGTATTTTATCCAGTGTCATTTTGTAATCTGTGCACAATTATAGGTTCAAATAACTTTTGAGACTGTACTTTCTCTCGGCATTGACCATGAATGTCAATATTTGGTGCATGTACTATGTATTCATAGCGGAATATACCTCTGTAAGACTGATTGATATTGTCAATTATCATTTTAAACATTTGACCAATAACTTGTGCTTCTCTAATAAATAGAGTCAAATGTTGTGAATAGGAACACTATTTGTTGGATTATTTCTGTTCTGGTTGTTTCCCTTGAATTGTGTGAAATTTTGGAATTACTGTAAAATACAAACAAAACACAGTATACAGTTAAGAAATGTTGCATTTAATTCATTAAACATTATATTTCAATATAACAAAAGCTTTTTGTGTTATCATGCATATATTAAAAAACTTAAGGTGGCAGGGGATATATCAGTGAAAGGGGAAATTACATATCTTTAGGGTAGGGGTAACCTATGGTCTTTAAAAATCAATTGGGTATTTATAAGATGTATTTCTTGTGTTAGGTTTGAGAAAGAATGTCTCAAAATTTTGGAAAAAAACATTGAAACTCGTGACAGCTCCCTAGCAAGTAAATTTTGAATCTTCAAAAAGGAGGTTTTCACTTTTGGCGGAAGTCAATATTTCACGCTGCAGAAACAGAACAGAACTTTGGAGGTAAATTGTGAAAAATCTAAACGTATGGGAGACACTTTTCTATGTGAATAAACACAGCACAGGGATGAAATTAATGAGTAATGTAGCCAAAACTAGGATTGCATTCTGTTTGAATGTACTGTGCATGCCATGAAATGGGTCAAATTTCTTAAGTTTTCATTAAAAATGAGGTGGGTGGTGGGAAAGATCAAGGGCCATAGTTTCACAAGTGAAGAAACCAGCCTTGTGTTTGACTGTATTTTCAATGTATGTTGCCTATGTTATGACACTGACACAAAAAGACTTTCTTGTGTCACTTTTTGTTTTGATGAAATGGATTTTACTGTTTGCGGCCTTTCGGAACTCGAAATTTGGTCAAAAATATATCCCCTTCCCCCTAAAAGGTTACAATATACCAAAAGATTTCCTACACAAATTCAATGTAAAAGCAATAACTTCAACAAAAAATAAAGTCAAACTTTTGCGCATAGAGACCCCCATAACCATACCTTTTCTTAAAGAGCATTCCAAGTCGCAATGATTTAGACAATAAAAAAGGGGGGTCATGCGTTTTGCAAGAAAGAACTCGATGCGAATCAGCGGTCACTGTTTTACAGCCATCAATTTACCGGGTTCGCACCAGTGGATGAGGGTTTCCCGCCATCTGTCAAAGTCTCATGTAGTCTTTAACCTTCAAGCAAATGAGTGAATTTCTGTTAAACATCAATGTTTTCCCTACCACATGCACAAAGAAACATTCTAAAATAAAGTCATGGCAAGTGCCCACACAGAGAATTGTGTCTTCTTATAAATGATGTTCAGGTTTTTAAAGAGTATAGCATTGCACTCCAAAAAGATTTAGTATATTGTAACCTAAAATTCGTAGGTGAACAAACACCGATATATCCAAGGGAAGTAAGCAGCGCAATATTATACGGTAACATATGATCCATATAGCCAGCACAAAGGTTTTGTTAAAAATGTATACAAATTGCTAGAATAATTAGTTTGTTTCTCATTGATTTCCGTTTTGTTGTTTGACAATATATTTTTAAAAGGATAAAAAACAAAACAAAGAAATGTTCATTTACATAGAAAAACAAATTTTGCTTTCGTGTTCGCTGGGTCGTCTGCACTGAGGAAGGTATAGCGTCCATGATCTTAATTTATGGAAGACATAATTGTAAATATCTTTGATCTTCATCAGTTTTTTTGCCAAAAATGATATACATGTACTTAAATTAGTATTGAATTCAGTATTTATGAAGATGGCTGGTCTTCTGATAAACAAGAATTGTAATCAGGCCTTCTTGTATAAATTAATCATGTTAAAATTGCCAGAAACCAGCTTTTTATGGCTTTGTACTTTTAAATAAAATCTACCAATTAATCGCTACTTACAAATAATGTTTGAAATTAGCAGGAAATGATTTTCAGTGCGCAAATATTATGATTATGCATTTAAGAAGTGCAAGACATATATTGAAGTATAAAGAATAGGCGGTGTGCGGTAAAAATGCCAGAGGTAAAAATGCCATAGGTAAAAATGCCATAGGTAAAAATGCCAGCGGTATAAATGCCAGAGGTAAAGTGGTAAAAATGCCATAGGTAAAAATGCCAGACGTTATATAGTAAAACAGATTTTTGAGCAATATTTTTTAAGGATATTGAGTATTGTACGGAAACATTTTTTTTAATTGAACATGTTGTTAATGGTTGGGAATTTGTGTTTCTTTGATGAATCGGTCATTCAAGAAAACTTGTTAAATTCATTGTAAAAGGATATTGAGTATTGTACAGAAACATTTTTTAATTAAACATGTTGTTTGAGAATAATGTGTCAGTAATACATGTATTCTAAAGATTCACATGCTTTTTTTAAGAAATGAAAGATTCAAATGTGTCTTATTTATATTGTATATGTGTCTTAAATGTGTCTTATTTATATGTGACTACGTGCTTATTTTTTGAAGAAATGAAAGATTCATATGTGTCATATTTGTATTTTATCCATGTCTTAAATGTGTCTTGTTTAAGACTACATGCTATACCGCCAGTGCGATGCAATAGATCTTATTTCTTAATCTCCACTTTCACACTTAGCGCTGTCTTTAATTAGGCTACCTCTATTTCAAGGACAGATTACTGAAAACTAAATAAAAAGTACAACGGTGATGTTGATCCATGTTGATGTTGATTCTAGTTCGATCATATTTAAGTAAATAATATTAGTTCGGAATTATACAATTGCGTATGATATGGTTAGAATATATAGACATTTATTAACATTTATTAACTGTACTGATTTCCACATCAAATAATGATTTTACCTGTATTATTTGCCATTGAAAGCGTATTTAAAATAATAATGGTAAATAAAACGGACGCTTTCAATAATTGTCATTAAATATTTCAAACGGTATAAATATAAGACAATGGTAGAGCGTTTACTATTTATTGAAGTATTTTTAAGGTACACAACAATTTAGCAATAAATGAAATCAGTTATTTTGGCAGTAAATCCAATTTTTCCAGTACAGTAGCCAGGTGCCTGTGTATTGAGCTAATAAGAAAGCGGTTACTAGATTTACCGAAAGCGCGCGCTTTCGGTATCGGAAGATTATTTGTAGTATTTATCGAACTATTTTACAGTTGCGCACTACGGTACGTTTAAACAAGTTATTGGAAGCGTTTGAGATCGCAATACTTGTTAACATCCGTAAAGGATTAATATGATGATACATTATTTGTTTTTCTTTTTTTCTCAAAAATATTTTTTATTAATTTGCATGTGTATGTGTTTCAGGTGAAAGGAAATGGGCTTCCTGTTACCTATGCACTCCAACCACCCGACTTAAAAGCAGTACATCGAATAGCTAGTTTTTTTCAGTCTTTCAGTTAACGGATTAATTGAGTTGCGTTCTGAGAAAACTGGGCATATTGCATGTGCTTAAAGTGTCATACCAGATTAGCTTGTGCAGTCCGCACAGGCTAATCTGGGACGACACTTTCCGCACATGCAATATGCCCAGTTTTCTCAAAACGCGACTCAATTAATGGATGTCAAAAATTATTTAACCGGTTAATTGTTTAAAAACATGTTGCATCCCTCACAGTTGTGATTGTTTAGTTATAAAAAGAGTATTTCTGTTATGAAATGAATAAAATAAATAAACGTGTGTTATTTTATTTGTCGTCACTCTTGTGCACAATAATACAAAGTCAACCATTCACTTGCATTGGATGAGATACTTAACACCTGGAAAAAACCCCAGCCCGAGCACACACTTTCTCAAGCACAAGAACAATTGACACATACAGTGTGTAATGCGCTAAAGAAATTATATTCCACCTTCCACAAGTAATTAGCGCCGTCTTTAATAATCGAGACCTATATTTAAAGAGCAGATTACTGAGAACTTAATAAGAAAAAGCCGAATAATTAGAAGCATACGGTTATAGCACATATATATATTGTTGTTTCCAAAAGCTCACAATTTGAAGCGGCAATGTGTTTCATTTTGATGTGACATTAAATCTCAAGATGACACATGAGTATAAGCAGGTTGCTAATACACTTTTTATCATATGGATTACAATTGTTAAATACAAATTAAGGGTATACGGTTTGAAAAGTAGCGCCGTTCACGATTTAACTGAATACGACACTGAAGTTATTTTATGGAAAAAACCCATCTCAAACACAGTGATCATTGATTTTCGACCATTTTATTCAACAAAAAATGTGTTTCCTTCACAGTTTATTTATGGAACGCTTGAAGGCGCTATTATTATTGCGGACGGTTAACAAATTCAGTTATCATGTAGTTATGAACGGCATAAGACACACATTTGTAGTACAGAAGCAGGCTGATGTATTTATTGAACGTGAATAAAATCATCAACTAAAATGTTTTGAAATTATAAATTTGCCTAGAATAACTGCATAACATTATTCATCTAGCGGCCAAGTGCACGAATCTGCGCTCGACCGCTGTTGGGATAGCTTAAATACGATAGTTTAAATCGAATTCATTTAATAAAGTACAAACATTTTATTTCGGAGCAATTGTGTAGTTGTGCTCCCCATTGAGACCGAGAGGTCGCGGGTTCAATTTTTGAGGAGCGTTTGTAAGATATTTGGTGTGGTGGTAGTGCTACATCAAACTGTATGTGAGTAAGAAACGTGTTTCTTGTAAATAAAATCAATTTAAACGGACTTGTTCACGGATTGTCGTATTTTGGAAACAATCTCACTAAATATAATAGCAACATAAGTTGAGTTGAATACACAATATTGTTGTTCACCGGATTCTAACCCAGTTCCTTTAGAAGCAAAATCTACCTCGCTTCCAAGCAGCCTTTCCAGATTATGTGCAAAGCATAACCGCTCTACTAACACGACGAATTTGCAATTTAGCATTATAAACGGATTATTATTCTACCGATTTCGAATGATGATTATCCGTTAATGAACCAATATTTTTAACCTTTTTTCTGAATTTCGCTTGTTTCAATATAATGCATACATTATTTTTTGCATATATGATAATTATTTTGAAAATCGTCATTTTACCAAACAGTTTACACGTGTCCGGTTTTTGTTTTTTTCGTAAATCGTTTCGTAAATTTCAATAACAAAACGTTATGTTCCAAGAATAGTAATGAAATGTAAAATGTGCAACTTTAATAAATCAAATCAGTGACAGTGTGAAACAGATACGCCCGACTACCGCACATCATTTGTCAAGCTTCCGACCACAAAACGAATCTTGTGCAGGCTTCTAACCTCAAAGCAAAACAACGAATGATAAATTAGGCAATGTCGTGCAGGATGCACGTTTTTGTTCAGCAGTTCGTTCTTCCCTGGTGCACTTCAAAATAGCTACGAAATTAAACATTTGTCCATAACAACCTGTTAAAAATAAAATTTGATTAATATGTTTTTGTGGTCTGTCTGTTTACATCTAAACGTTATTACAAAATATTTACCGCGAAACATGTTTTGCAAAGGGTGATGTTGATGCAAAGCGAATTTCTGCATTGTACATCAAGAAAAAAAAATATATTGCCATTGAAGCGTGAAGCTTTCTCAGAAGCATGTTACGCGCTCTGTCAATATTGTAAACATCACGTTTATAGTTAGCGACGTAAATGCACTGGCACAAATAAGTAAATGATTGATGCAAAATTACTAAAACTTTAAGTGTGAATTTAAACATTTGTCATTATTTCGAAAGAGCGTTTTATTTTTAATTTGAAGTTTGGTAAACAAGGAGGACGTGGCTTTTCTTAGAAGACTTGACACGATGCTAGTGTATTTTTGATACTTGCTTTGCACGATTGGGAAATGCTGATAACGTTAAAGCTATATCATATTAATTAATACCTCAAGTAATGTTACACTTTTAAACACCAGCTCGATTAAGTTTCTGCATGGCCTTAAAATGGCTGAGTTGAAAGTACATTTACTTTGCCGCGCCCACATTATTTGTCCAAATCAACACCCAACTGTTCAGTGTACTATTTCAACCACATGCAATCAATATGTATATTATTATTGAGAGTCTTTACCAAATAAAATCTCAATGATCCTTCACTCATATTAATTATGAAGACATCTTTACTTACATAAGTTTTAATTGGTTCTTCGCTAATGAAAATTCTGGAAGGAACTTCAATTATGCAAGTAAAACAGGGCGTTCACCTTTTTACTTAATGGCTATTCCTCCACATAAATTATGACTGATATTTCCATCAAATAATTTCTTAAGGGTCATTCCTTTAATTGTTTTTCATCATTCTTCCCTAAAAAACGTTCTGGATAGTTCTTTTATTATATACAGTATGGAGGGTCTTCACTTATACACACCGTTGAAGGGTATCGTCCCATATAAGTTCTGAAAGGTTCTTTCCTCATATAATTAGCATTATTTCATTTTTTATTTTATAAGGGTCATCTATTATATGATATCAGTAGGGGTCGTCCTTAAGATACTTGTTTGATGGTCTACATATCATATCATATAATTTCTACCGTACCGTCTCGTTCTGTCTCGAAAAAACCGCACTGAACAACATCCTGTTTAAATCGAGTATAAATAGCGCTTAACAATCAGTGATGAGATATTCCGCTTGCAAACATCAAAGGACTAGTATCATCATGACGACTGCTTGCCTAATTGTTCTCCTGGTCACGTGCGTTGTTCTGGCTTTGATGGCAATGACTGAAGGTACGTGCCTTTATTTAGGAATATTCACTAATTGTAACTTTTTTTTACATGTTCTTAGGTGAATTCGATCAAGAATAAATATTGAGTAGATGCACAAATTAGATTACGGAGTTTTCCTTTTATACATAAAAACAAATTAAGTTTCCCTCTCCATATGAAAAAAGTTTACAGGCTTCATGCAAATGTAATATCAACTGTGTATACTTATTGAACATATTGATCTTAATAAATTCTATGTCAACACACAAAGCAAAAACTTGAACGTAATCTAAGAATCAAAACATCATGTTTAAATTAAACAGTGACTTTTAAACGACAGTTCGCATGCCCAGTTAGTTAAACATTTAATTTCCATATTTCTTGTAATTATCTGTTAAATGATTATTCAGATACTCAAACGTTAACCCAAGTGGGATAAGACGTACATGTTTTAAAAATGCCAATTTACAGGTTATATAAGATACAATCTTCATCAAATTTGCTATTTATTATTTCACTCTGTAAAGTGTTTATACGCTTAAACCTGTATTTCGTGTATGATGTAAAGTATTATATGCATGTTTTTATGTTAACGAAAAACACAAAAATAAAAACACAATACAAAGTACTTATGTTACAAGTTTATTATCTAATTGAAGATGCATCATGTTTATAATGATAAATGTACAAAGAAAGCGAGAATTAATAAAAATGATAAAATGTGTAAGTATGTTTTAGTGTATGAAGGATATGAAAATGACATGTCCTTAAACAGGGATTGCTGTGAATTTGAATTATGACATCGCACTTGGAATGGAATCATTCGACGGTTAATTTCATATTCGGAATGCATTATTGAAAAAATCATTTTATAAGGTTTCCATGACTTTTTAATTGATATATTAGTGATGTCATTTTTTATTATTCTGATTGCATTTATGAATTGTTTTCATGCAATTATGCAAGGAAATCACTTTTATATTCAAAAAAATAATTAAAATCATTGTTTCAGATTCGCAAATGTTCGTTGTAGTTATGATATTTGTGAGGAAACAGTAATAGTGAACATTTACCATGCTCTAAAATATCCATAATATGCATCTTTTGACGATTTGAAAGCCTGGAAATTATAAAGCGTTGCAATGATGAATGAATAGATAGTTTTTTTTATTTCCATTTGAATTTGACTGACAATTCAACTACCTGTTCAATGTTTTCGAACAAAGTTGACAATAACGATAGTCCACTGTAGAACCGTACCACATATAATGAATTTCTTAACTTTGCCTTTAAATTCGCCTACCACGTTTATTTTAGCGTCCTTGTGATTAAAACATTTTGTCTGACATTTGCCAAGTAACATATCGAGGTTCGGGGGGGGCGCCATTTAGAACGCAGTAGCTATTATTGAACCACAGACTGATTAATGCAATAAATCGTCTGCTGATCATGAGTGCAAATTCAAATGTTCATTTGTTTAACAGGCCGGCGCATTATGGAATCCATCAATCCTCTTGAAAGTGTAGCAGAGTTCTGCCCGTGCATGTATCCATGGTGTTGCCATGCCCGGTGAAAAGATTAGGTAAATATATCGCTTCAATAAATGTTTACATAAGTTTAGTTAAAAATGTGTTCAAAGTTATCATGGATCATTTAATAGGAAACAATCAGAGCAGCACTCTCAACATGAAAGTTATACGCGCTTACAGAAGGCTATTTTGCCGTGTTCTAAATTTCAAACGCTAAAAGAATCTTTCACGTTTTTTTATTATGGAAAACAATGTACATGCTTTTTATACGATTCGACTTGTCAATATGTGTTGATCGTTACATAACTAAATGTTGTTTCTCCGAATTAATCTTTGAGTAATCGGCGACGCCGAATATGAAAACATGTAAACTTAGTACAGTTGATGCACTTTACTGTTTTGTGTGTTTTATAAATATTATTACAACAAACTAATGAAAACACGTGCACCTCAAACAATTGTATTGCTTTAATGATTGTCTTTTTCAGGAACCGAACGACCATGACGAATGCATGCAGTTGGGCTATGTAGACAATGTTTTATGCATTAAAATATTGTCAAAAATGTAGTGTTGATTATGTTACTCGGGTATGAGAGGAAGAAGGAGCTCCAAGTTTAATGTGATCTTTTCAAAATATCTGCGATGATACAAACTATTGACGTGTTTAAATATTCGCCTCCGTAGAAGGTCTAGCTCTATATAAATCAGAACGTTTTAAATAAATTCGCTTTGAAAATGTATTGAAAACTGTGAAATGTAGCAAAACATGCTTTATATGTTACGTGTGATTGCGCTTTAAACGGATACATGCAACTACAAATGAACGAAAAATGTAGAACTTGTGTGTGAAACATGCGAAGAAAGAACGTCAGTACACATCAATAGCAGCAAACACGTATACTATTCCGCTGAAAACAGACATGCATCGGTTAATATGAGAATATAAAATATTACACATTTATACTTATATTTACTACGGAATCATGTACACTTCATTGCACTCACTTAGATGAAGCCATCAAACCAAATACGACAGATGAGTTGTACATAGATAATATTTGGTGAATGTATTTGTGTACTTGAATTAATCCGACGAGTGGAAGTAGTTATTTACAGCGAGGCTAATCTAGTTGTGGAAGCCTTTTTGAGACAAGTCTGAAAAAATCGAACAGGTAGACACTAAAATAAATTTATTTATCCCAACTTATTTTTTAATTGTTCATTGTTTGTTATTGGAACGAAATATAAGCTAGTTAAATCAAATCTTGAAAAAAAAACGACTTTAAACTTCCCTGATAACATGGTGTTTGTTTTTTAAATAGAATACAAACATGTTTTACAGTTTGCCAGCCGATACATTTAACATCATTTTACTTTTCTTCCCTATTCAAACAGATGGTGTAAGTATGAAATTCTTTGCACGCTTCAGATATACAGTATTTAATCAACAAACAAATACACGACTTATATACCAAAGAAAAACTCCTTACACCGATACTGCAACCAACTTTTCAATAAGATTGACAGCACAGGTGGAAGTAACGTACCCTGGATAGTGTATGGGCCCAGGAGCCCAATACTTTGAACTAAATATAAAAAATCATGTTTAATGAAAGAAAAATTGACAAAGAGCCATGAAATAAAATCCCCACCCTCTGATATTGGAATCATAACAAGGTCCTAAACTAGAATTTATCATAGACCTCATAGACCTGTCTTCGCGGGCCGCAAAAAGTCAAAAATAGCTTTAATCGAAAGCATCCCTTGGTCCTCTTATGGGCAATTGGACAACCTTTCAAAAAAATTTACTTCAAAGAAATCTGTCCAGCCGTTTACTTACAGTCGGCCGATAACCAAGCAATATTTCGAGCCCGTTTGTCCATGAGAATTAATCTTGGACAGACTTTCAAACAATATTTTTGAGTTTTCTCCCCTTAATCGATAGCTCGCGTCCTATTCCTTTAAAACAACGAGGCATGTCACATAAATGAACAGTCAACGTTATCTATTAAAGGGACCTTTTCACAATCGATCATTTAGAGCATGCTCAATGTTTAGTATTTCTATTTCCTCGTCAATATAACAACTACAACTACAATTTGCAAATCTAAAAGATTAGTTTTTTCAATTTGTATTTTAGAAATGTCAAAGATTAATAATTGTATACATGTATGACTACATTTCTTGAACACGTACTTTGAGTGACAATTTGTATCGGTGGGTTTAAATACATGATTATTCACCTTTTCAGCTTTTTAAGTCTGAAACTTCGACACCGAATTATGTTTACACGTACTAAGCTATACACTTATTTTATTAAAACAAACAGAAATAAGTCTGCATCTGTAACATATCTTATTATACCAGTACCCATTCAAGATCGCGCCAACATAAGAAACGTATAGCATGTTTCAAAAGACTAACGATCTATTTGTACCACTTTTTAACTTGATGTATTCAAAGCAAAAACTACGATACTGTTCTGCATTTCACTTCACTTGTAACACTTAACACTGTTATTCAGTACATTATCTATAACTATTATTGATAAATAAATATATAAATATATAACACCAAACTTTATACTCGCTTATTATTCTTAAGGCAATTAACACATATATGGTTAAAAAAAAAACAACAACGAATAAGCAATCAAAATTCGATTCGAAGCATGAAGTTCGTTATGCGGTTACAAAAATTACATCCCTTACCGTATTTTTTTTTCACTCTGCATCGTCGATCAACACGGCCGTTAATCACGATCGCCACTTCTTTTTTACGATGTATTAGTAAAGGAGCTAATGCTATTTCAGAGGTTGCGTGAAGGACCGGATATTTTGTAATAATGATAATGATAATTATACAGACATTAAGTTTAATATGTGTTTTGAACATATTTCGCATTATTATTTTAATCAGGCAATGTAGTGCGATTAAGCGAAAATTTGTTATTCCACACATGTACACATTTATTAATTCACCGCAAAAAGAGGTGGCGCCCGGGATCAACGACCCAGATCTAGAGACTAGCTTTTCGTCTCACTGCCTCGTTAATAATCCACGAACTATATACTTTCAAAACCATACATATTGCTTAAATAACCGATAAACCACAGCAGCTCGCCATATTTTCAGCAGCAGAATAAACACAGATTTTCGCTTTTCAAAACCAACAAGGCTTATACACGATGATCCATTCTGATTGACGTCTACAAAGGTTGAGTCATTAACGTTTATGCCTTAGAGCCTTAGTCATTAATCAGTATTATTCGTTTATTTGTTATTTTATTTTGGTGCAATTCAAGTATTAAATAAGCTTTAGTTCTTCAATTATGAAATTTTTTTTCACACAAACATCATTTTTTTACAGACAAAACAAACATACATTGAAATCAGATTAATAATATTTGGTAAATATTAATCTATTTTTGCACAACACTATTAAATTTCATGTTTTGCTATACAAAGGTCATGTTCTTCTCTATTGACATTTTCTTTAAACAAATACAAGAACTATATATCAATGTCTTTTGGGCTTTAACTTGTTTATATACACGCAGATGATATTAAAAGCTTGAGACACACACACTATATGAATGACAGACAGACAGACAGGCAAAAAACAATATGCCCTCGATCTTTCGATCAGGGGGCATAATTATTAGTTTCCAAAATCTTCCATAAAAAATGTCTTTGAACTATGTCCAACACAAAAATAAAATTTTTAGTACACTAAAAGAACCCTTGGTTGTGTCAACCCCATGTGTTCTACTAAGAACAATCTTAACAGCGATTTCAAAAACATCAATAGCAGTTCTAAAAACCCTTCAAGCAGACAAAAAAAAAACATACAATACAAAAGCAATCATATTAACAAAACAGTTGAACATATCCATCCAAATTTTTAACCAAATGTGCTTTTTGCTTCCATCATGCACCAGCACTACGATTGTCTTTTGAACAGTCACACCTAAAACAAAAAAATATTATTGTTTACTTTCAATTACTTGTGCCCTTATAGGTCTTATTTGAAGCATGTTTATAGTGTCCTTTGGGATACCTTTATACGGTAATTTATTTTTAAAATGTATTTTTCTTATGAACAAACAATATAACTATAGCAGAAAAGTATGGTTGTTTGCATTTAAATAATTTTAGTACTTTTGGATTTGGTAAAGATAATTGATACATATGATACATATAAATTTTGACAAATAGAACTCAATAATTAAATTGCAATATGTCTACATGTATATAGATTGTCACCATGTTTAATAGAAAAAAAAATTAAGATCAACACACACATTCTAAATTGAAAGCCATACACTTTTAATAATTAAGTCTCTGACCTTGAAATGAAATACATGTTGATCAATACAGATATAGAAGCAATTTGAAAGTGTGCAAAATTGTCATTAAATCTAAAGCCTAGTATCCAGCAGTAGTTGAAGGGACGTTCTAAATAAAAGTGTTACAGGCATTTACAGGTGTATTCATGGGGTATGTTAAACAGGCCAATTCCCAAAGCAAACAGAAATACCCAATTTTCCAAAGTAAATGCCATTTTAAAATGATTTATGTTTTTTAGAAACAAGTATCTTATGATTATTATATCTTAATTTAATTTAAATAACATATAATAAAGTATATAACAATAAGTTTTAATATGATTTGTTTTTCTTATTTAAATGTTTTTTAAGAGTTAAATTCAATAAGTTTTTCCCAAAGCAGTAGTCTTTTCACACCCAAAAATTCCAAATACCAAATATATGTCATGTTTTCCAAACATTGCCACAAAATGCCTGTATAAATTTTAAGAGACTAATAGATGTTTCCTGTTATGATTGTATGACTTTCACTGCGACTCATATAAGCACAACAAACTATTAATAATAACATCTGACGAAGGTTATGTTCTTCTTTCTTTTGTCTATAGAATGCCCGCATTTCTGTACATGTGGTTTTCGTGAGCTGCCTTTCCAATGTCACACATGTTGTACATCTGGTAAAGCTATTTGTCTGAAAAAGGATAGATTCTGGTTAATAATACATTAATAATACATAAAAGTTTCTTTACTTTAATATAGCCTTGTATTTATTCTATAGTTTGTTCTGAGCATGCAATTGTTTTATTTCACCACTCTTTTAGATAAAAGAATTTTAGCCGCCAAACTGTCCATTATAAATATTTTTGCATCAGTGCTTAATTTTCGTGAGTGCTATAATAATTATAATTTTCCTTATTGTAAAGTCAAAGAAAAAAAACTTTCCTTAATTTACTTTAGATTAAATAAGGTTTCGATATGAGTTTTAAGCGCACAAATATCTGTCTGTAAGACTGTTGACTGATATATACTCCATACATGAGTATCATGTCTAATAAAAAAATTGACTTCTTAGGCCAAAAAAAGTCTTGGTCCAGGGAAAATTGCCAGAAAAATGTAGGAGGGTAAGTAGGTTGTTTTTTTGTTTTTTTTTTATATGTTTATAATGAAGCTCTTTCCCTTTTTCAACACACACATTTCCTTCTTCAGTCAGTCTCATATTATGACTATATTCAATTTCATCAAACAATGATAGATTTTCGTCTTTATAATCATTATCATAATCCTTTTTTTGTTTTGGTAAAATTTTTGAGCTTTATTATGCCCCATTCTTACATTTAAGAGTTTTTTTTCCCTCAAATGACTACCTGTACTTCCAAATTTAAGGTTTTCAACCACATTCAGTTCATGTTGCTAAACAGCTTAATCATCAAATATAATGTTAAATACATGTATTGTATACACAATCGTTTTCTGTTGTTAGCAAAAACACACAGAAGTCAATTCATTTTCTAATTTTAGTCAAAACAATTGGATTTTTCAATTTAAATTACCCAGGACCCATACCAAAACATAGTGGGGAAAAAAGTACTATTCAGTTGCATTTTTTTATACCTGCCATAATATACTGAACTTTTAAGATTAAAATTTCTAAACTTACAATCAAACATAGCTTTTACCTTTTTAGCCTTTACAAACTGAAAATTCTCTTTCCACTTTTTATAAAACTGGCTCTTTCACACCGGATTTTCAACATCCTTTTTATATTGTTCATAAATTTCCCTTTGGACTGTTCCGTATGGTAGAAGGATTTCATATCTGTTTGGCATCCTCTCACCATGAAAAGTGAAGTATTCTTCAAGCCATGCAATTAGTAGGAGTGTGCTCCTATCCCAGCTGCGTGGAGACTTTCCAGATGGGGCATCCAAATAATCATCACACATTTTCGAAGCAATAGTAAGAGTGTTTTTGTTAATTTTTAGAGCCGAAAGAAATACTTTTGAGCACAATCTAAATTTATGTTTTCTTGACACTACAGAAAAGTATCTATATTTTCCCTTTTTTTTAGATTGTTCAAAAAACACTTTCAATAATGACATCCTAGTTGATCTTGAATTGTGCCAAAACTTCTCCCGAATGTCTCTTACCGACTCAATGCTCAACTTCATACAACACTCATTCCCACAGACGCATTTTGTTTTCAAAGCTGCCTTCATACTTAATATATTTAAGGCCTTTTTTTTCATGCCTCTACCAGACCTTGCTTCACCTGTAAATAAAAAGAATCATTGTAGTATTTAAATGTGTTGAATAGAACCATCCTTCCATAGAATTTGAAGGCAGGACTTGAAAAATCACATCGACTGCTTGAATTTGTGAGTGAAGTTGACGGTCATGCAATAAAGTTTTTTAAATACTTGACCAACCGGGAAGTTGCTGTTTTTCCTGTTGAGAAATACAATATCAGTGCCACAAATCCTGCCAAATCGATACATATTGCAAACTATTTTTCAAACGAACAAATAAGTTTAGTACACAAATAAACTGCACTTTCTTTTGAAAATGTTAATAACATCACTGGCAAAGTAAAAACTATTCTTGAAATTGGCTGCGCTCGTTTCGAAGAAGTAAGTGCTAATCAATTTACAGCGAACAAGAGATGTATTTGTCAGAAACACAATGCCCCCTTCTGCGCCGCTTTGAAGTAAAATATTTGACCTTTGACCTTGAAGGATGACCTTGACCTTTCACCACTCAAAATGTGCAGCTCTATGAGATACACATGCATTCCAAATATCAAGTTGCTATCTGAAGCTACATTAAAGTTATGAGCATTTTTCAAAACCTAAATGCGAAACCTATACGCAAAGTGTGACGGAAAGACAGACAGACGGATGGACGGTCCAATCAATATATGCCCTCCTTCAGCATAAAAGGAATTTAAATATATCGGTCATTCCCTATAGAATAAAATTTCCTTTTAATGTAAATATCAAATTACAATAATAAAAAAATATTTAGCTGATTTATCATAATACTTCTTATATCTAATTATAAATGAACATAAAAAATAATTATTATTAACATAATAATTTGTGATCAAAAGCCTTAGCAAAAATTTACTATACTGTAACAATTTGTCCATTTCACACTTATTGATGAATTTTATTTTTTTGCTAAATACATACAACTATAGTATTAACTTAGAGATGTATGTTTATAACAATGAGACAAAGACGGATGAAAGTTTAAGTTTAGAAAAACGCTCTGGTTGATCATTACTATCAATAGATATATGATATATTTTTGTAATTAAGGGCGGGGAGATTTAAGTGAAGGGTGAGTGGATAGTCATTGATTAAAAAATATATATATCAAGCCAGGGTTAGCACCAACCCTTGACCAAGTTGAATTGAATAAGAGAAATTTTCCCTGATGGATTTTGCACTAATTTTGCACAAATTTCAAATTTGTGCAAAATTAGTGCAAAATCCATCAGTATGAAACAAAGTGGCAATCACATTTTATAAGCTGTTTTATTGTCAAATGTAAATTGCAACCGCAATGTGTGACCCGGTTGTTCCGAGACTGAAATATTGGATTAAAAGTCTGGAAAACAAAGCTGTATAACAGAAGGGGTAATCACGTGATAGTCAAGATGGCGACGTTCATGCCAAGACAATTATTTTTCGCCTATTAATACTTCTGTTTATTTTTTAAAGGATGCTCACTTTCCAGCCATACCAATAAAAAGTGGCGAAAAGTGGAGCCTTAACTAGATCATCCCATTAAAAATTTTCACACATAGTAAAGCTGCGTATCAGCGTAATATACGCATTAAAAATATCAAGATACGCTCAATTTATCATTTCCGTGCTTACATTTAAGCAAGCCAATCTGGACTTACGCAAATGATGTAAATTCTCTGCATACAACATAAACAAAAATATAAACAGCTGATTGTCTTTCGCCAAAATATGAGACTGGTTATCGTGAAAATTAAAGCTAATTTGTGCGCTGGATTGTAGAAATAGTTAGCCAGTCGGCATGTATACTCTCTATCATCTAGACGCATGGTAAATTTAGTATTGATTTTTTTAACAGACAGTCAAGCGCTTATGTGTTCAGCGTTTTTTTCCACCTGTTTGGGAACAGGTCCTGTCCCCTAGAAATTAGGAATTTTTGAGTCGCGAAATCCTTCAAATTGGGAATTTTCACGTCGTGAAATCCATCAAATTGGGAAATATCAAAAATCATACAAATACATCAACTGGAATCTATTTTATGTAGTAAACAATGCTTTTATACACTATCAATGGCATTCTGGGATAGGGTAGATCATAAGTCTGTATAACAAATACCAGTTTATTTAAAACAAGGAATATCTTTAAAAATGATATACGGCGTTGATAGTTCAATGAATGAGATCAAGGATAGCGAATGTCTTTTTCTAACCGTTCTTAGCTGCATCACACGCAGTACGGGATGTTACGCGGAGTTTTCGCGGCTTATTAAGCATGTAGCAATATGTAATAATGTAAAATATTTATAAAAAATGCATTAGTACATATTGCTTGTCATAAACCTATAGTTACGAAACAGAAAACCAAAAGAAGAATGGAAGTGAAATTTAAACATGAGTCAACCGGCCACAAGCGAAGTATCCGTACATATTTTAAATATTTATACGCGCGTTCTTCGAACAAACCTGTTTTAGTGGTTTGTCGGGCATTGCTATTTGATTCGATTATTAACAGTATCGAGAATCATCGAGCTCAAGCTTAATACATTAGTCAATATAGTGGAATAATTCTTGTTAAATTAATTAAAAATAATATTTATCATGGCGTTGTTGGAAACAAATTAAGAATCTATTATTGACATACCATAATAATATCTTTTTGGTCTTAAGAAAATTCCAATTCATCTAGTTCACGGATAGCGTCTATATCATATTATAAAGATTCTTTTACTAGCTGCGAACTCAGGTCAGCACGTAAGCGTATTCGAACACGCAGCTATGACCTTTAAATAAACCACACACTAACCGCAAACTGACCCGTGATATCTCGCGGGTTGAGATGCAATGCATTAAAGTGAGGCCATGCTTCCACTGCTCTAAATACTTTTACATGTTAACATGTTGACAGGAATATGGAAGTCAGTACTAAATATGAGAAAATAGCCTTTAAGTATAAACGTTGTTGCCTCTGAAAATAAAAGGTGCACGCACAAACTGTATTGATGTCGAGATTGAGTGTAAAACTGTTCTATCTATTAAGCCTTTTCATTAGAGATAAAAATGTTTCATGCTGAATACGCAGTAAAACAGTGTTACAAAGATGCGGACATGTTTCCAATGTACCGGTGGAATTCTCAAATCAGCCTATGGGATAAATGAAGTCTATTCATTCTGAACTAGCCGCGGGAAGTTTTATTTGAATTTTATTGGACAGTTACAAAGGTCAGGTAAGGTGAAAAGCTGGCGTATACAGCTTCGCCGAAAAAAAATAAGAACTGGTTTTCCAGATAGAATTAATGGGTTTTGCCGCAATATAACTGAAAATTGTTTAAAATGGCATAAAGCCCAATTGAACAACTACTTTGTGTGGCAATTTGAGATAACTTGTCTAAATTAAAAGGAGTAATAAAAGAGTATAAAACGAAAAAAAAATGCCTCGGCGTGGACATCGCCATCTTGTTTGTCATGTGATTACACCCTCTGTATAATGCTGGGCCTTTTTTTCTTTCTACAATGGGACCAAATTAAGGCCACTCTTCCATGTCTACAGGTCATGTCTTTATAATAATTTAAGCAATTAATTCAAATTTAAATTTTTGTTGATTTATTAATATTAAGGAAAACTTCTACCATTATATTGTTTCTAAAAGTCAACAAAAAAGCTCTTTAAGGCATTTAGCCTTATGGTTATGGATACAATGTAAAAACTTACTTAGAATATAATTGTTGACATCCTTTTGGTTGTTAGGTGGGGCAAATACAGTTTGATGATCAGCAAAACCCAAGTAATCATCGTCAGAATCCGTATATGCCACATTCACCTCGGAATCTGACTCTGGGACTTTACGACTGTCCTCGGAATCTGACCACTCCACTTCCACAATCTCTGCATCATCACTACTCCAATCTACTTGAGGTACTTCAACAATTTCTTCATTGTCACTACTCCAATCTACTTGAAGTACATCTGGCTGGAGGTGGACTACCAAACAGCAACTCTAGAATATATATAATATTAATTTTATTTTATACAATACAGGGCTATAGATAACTTTTGGGGTATATTGGGTAATTCACCCCCTGTTTTGACAACAATAGGGTTTTTGTAAATTCAAAAGTTTTAGCAGAGCTCCAGATAAGGGCCGTACAGCCGTAAATACGCCTTTTTCATGAAGATTAACGCTTTTATTTTATAAACTGGACGCACAATTACGACATTAATATCCATTTTACGCATTTACGACAAAAATCGGGCCGTACCGATACTTCTGCGTCAGCGCGGCGTGATTTGTTGGTCTCTAACCTAATGGCGCTTTTGTTAATTTAAATTACCGAAAAGTTGAAGACTGGGTTCATATATTATTTCTATTCTGTCGCGCGATTTCATGTGACTTGTAAATCTGTCAAAAACGAGATGTCTGCGCGCAATTGAATGCCGGCTTAACCAAAAGCGGCTCAAAACAACACTTTGTTGTCATATAATGACTACATACGGTGTCTTCTAACCATCCTGACATTAAATCTGTAAACCCAGAAAAAGACATTGTCGCCCCGATATTAAACGATTATATTGCATCGGTGGCGTAAAACGTTAGAAAACACGATGGGAAACGGATGAGACAGTGAAATAAGTGTTCATTTACTTAGCTTACTAGTTGGCACTGCCCCAGATAATTATTTGGGAAATAGGGTTTTCACCCATTGATTTTGAAAAATAGGGTGATTCCATTCTTCAAATAGAGTGAAATGAGTAATAAAAATGCATACCTTAAAATAATTGCTGATTTACTTCTGTTGACGCTGCACACTTGTATTGATTCAATAGAACTGTAAACTATCATCATAAATTTTTATAAACTTATGTTTCGTTATATCTTTAATCCTTGAAACTGTCCATGATATAAACTTTAACAAGGGACAAAATTGTCACAAAACTAGGTTTTTTTTGTGAAAAAAAAATCTGATAAAGGGAGAAAACTCAAAATGAACTTTTGAAATGAACAAACAAAATTAACCCCCTTTGTAAGTTTGTTTAAAAAAAAAATCTATTTTTAGTCGTGGCGACCTTGACATTGGAGATATTGACGTGACTCTTTCGTGCGACACACCGTCCAATGATGGTGAACAAATGTGCCAAATGATTTTAAAATCTGACAATGAACGACATAGTTATGGCCCGGACAAGCTTGTTCCGCCAGCCTACCAGCCAGCCCGCCCGCATTCGCCAATCTAATAACCAGTTTTTTCCTTCGGAAAACCTGGTTTAAAAATGTTGACAATTTCTAACCAAGGACTTTTGACAGGTTTGTTCAGTAACAGACTTTCCATCATGTTTTTGGATGTCAACTCAACTGCTGTATACACAGTTTCAAACAAAATCGATAACACGAATGATTCTGCACTTATTGGCTCTTGCTTTCTTGATTCAAAAAAGTTTGTGATCGGCTGATATTTTTGCGCAACAATCTCGGACGTCTTTCGACCTCTCTTAGCAATTTTTATTTCGCATCGTAATAGAAACTAAAAGTACATGCGCTTTACAAATACATGCACACTGAGCGACGAATTAAGTCAGATTGAAAACGCATGTTTGTCGTCGTAAATAATTTGGTCAGCCGCTTAATTTAACTATGAAATCCAGTCCGCATAGCGTTTGAATAACTATGACCGTTTGCTGAGCTTGCTGAATGTAAGCGTCACCGCGTTACAATTATAATTCCAAAGAGAAAATACCTAAAATGAGCAAAGCATTTTTGATCGTAGATTTTGTATGGTACGCATCAAATTTGACTAATTTGCGTAAAAGTCAAATTGGTTGCGTTTTCAATACGCTTGATATTGCATTTCTTTGCATTTTTAGACATTTTAATAGGGTGAAAGACGCAGATACGCAGCTTATCTGGGGCACTGTAGTTGGCTTGTGTTTTCTTGTCAAGAAAAATGAAGAAATAGTATAAGTCATGAGTTTTAATGTGTAGTTGTATTAGTATCATAATTCAGAATGGAAAACCTAACACAGTAACTGTTTAAGAAGCTACATATATTGATATACATATATTTATTTTAATTGCTGCAAATGTTTCTGTTAAGTCAGTTATACACCCTTCAATATCCAAGAACACTGGTAGTACAGTACTACCTGTATTTTTGGATATGGTAGTACAGGTACTAATTGATTTTAAGCGTTACTCCTTTTCTTTCTGTCAGTGGCAGTACCGTTACTAATTTCACAAATCCTTATCTGGAGCTCTGTTTTAGCAAACAATTTCACCCCCTACCTTTGAGCTTAATTGGGTTTTTCACCCCAATTTATTTTTACTCAATTGCGTTATTAAGGGAATGACGTATATAATATAATAAAAACCTACTATGGTTACTATATTATTTATACAAATGGAATTCAAAAGGTACCTGTACATAATTAATTTCCTAGCACTGACACGCACCTGCTTGTAATGCTAATTGTTGGCGACTAGCAGTATATATAGATAGATATATAGATAGATAGATAACAACAAACAATAACTGAATTTCTATCAAAGTTCATTCATTTTAGCGTTGAATAAGACCTAGTTCGTTACAATGGCTGAACAATTGATGAAGTTATGGCTGTTCAAAGTGATATACCCTGTTTTCGGGTCAATTTGAGTTGAGTTTCTTCCGTGTATGCAAAAGTGAAAGGGGGTTTCATCCGCTATGCCGTTTTTAGGGAAGGGTGTTTCTTCCGGAGGGGGTTTCTTCTGTACATTATTAACTCCTTAGAAAGATTTCATTACAACTAGTTCATGTATAACTAAAGTATATGTTATTTTAATTGTTCACACAGTTTCAAACTTTAAATAGAATGTCAATATAAGGAATTATTGTTTTATATTACCCAACCCACTTCTGACCATTTCAGAAAGTGACATGTCCTCAAATTGTTCTGTTATTTTCATCTGTTAAACATTAATCGAGCTCGATTTGAGGCTTTGCCTTATTTCATATTATTTAATTTTTGTTTGCTGGTCTTCTTTTTTAAAATAAAGCCTTACCGATTATGATTTTCATCGAGATGAGATTCTGTTCCCACAAATGAACCGCCATTTGTTTAGTATGATACAATCATTATCATTGGTTATCGTAAAGCTTAATGTCCAATCAAATGATACTTTATTACCATCGATTTCGATTGAAAACTTCTCGGCGTTTTAATCGATTACGTTTACAATATTTATTGGGTTGGTACCTGTAGACTCGGCTGTACAATGTTTCTGAGACTGGTGAACACCAGTTTTATCTGACCAATCGAATATGAAAGCGAAATGGTTACACCAGAGAAATATTTAAACAAATATTTATTAATAGATTTCTGGCTATTCGAACCATTATTGAAAATAAAAAAATTAATAAATGGCACATAGACTTACAGATCGAGTTTTACGGCACGTACTAAAAGAGCGGGTGATATATGTATGTTAAGATGCTTTTGTGGATAAAAATGTAATTCATTTTATAAATCCATGTATAGGTCCCTGATAAATCTAACATTAATGATGTGTTTATTATCAATAAAGTAATGTCTTCTATACAAAATTGGATGTGCAATAAAACTTGGTTTTACAAAATATTAATATTCTTATCATCCTTTTTCATTGAATCATAGCCAAACATATTTTGCTCCTAGTACACAAGAAATTGGCATGTTATTTTAAACTAATTGTTGATAAGCTGATAATAATCTTGAGAACAAGTCACCCAGATCATTAAATCGTAGCATAACGGTTTTACCAATATATGAATGAGATAAAGCACGGACTCTAGATATACACTCCGTGGATAAAGTAAATATTAAACTTAAAAAATTCAAAGGAAATATTTTCTAATGACATCTTCACATATTGCACATGCAAGTAAAAGTATATAAATGCTGTATGTATTATGTGCAGCAAATATGAATATGTAAACTTCATGAAATAAAAAAAAGTATAATATATTTGTTGTTGTTTTAATTTGTGTCTGTTTCCGTTCTAATTAAGTAAAAAAAAAAAACGACATTCACAATATGTCTACGTAATTGCAATGCATAAGCTCACTTATAAATGAATTAATTAATTCGATGTTTTTCTCACATTTCCACCAAAATGCATGGCTTATTGATAATTTTGTTTGATCATCCAAGTCTTACAACTTACCAGTTAATAAGTAAGGAACAATTAAATTGTTAATAAGCAACTGTAGACAAATACTCAACATATCAACTTTTATAATGTTGTTAAGGTACCATGTCTGTTAAACGTTTGTAATTATTCACAGATTGATACTTGGATTTGTTGTGATCTGCTATAATGATTGACAGTTTTACCTTTAATTTTCATTAACAATTGTATGATTAAATCCGCATATCACACCTTTAACAAACAGTAATGATTGTCAGTAAGTTGTACCGTTTAAGTTCCACTAACAAGTATATGATCTAAGCCACAGTACCCACACTTTTGTGCAAATTAGGTATCCCTTACATGCTTTAACATCCCTATGCTATCAACATGCATATTTATTGGCACAACATGTGGTCTGTAAATCGCTTTCAAGTTAGGGACTTTTGATTTCTTATCGCAAAGGCATATCATGAATATACAAGAAATATTTTTGATAATAGACTGTGTCCTGTTGGACAAGAGACTTCGCCCCTTTGGATCGGTTCCACGATTTTTTAACAATCCGGTTTAATATTGAAACATTAACTTCAATAATAACATTAATTACTTTCATAACGTTAATTTCTGTTGATGTTTCCAAGCATTAAGTCGTTGGTGCGCCTAGTGTAAATATTATGCTGATGATTAATACTGCTGCTTCTGTTACCATTACCACTAAAACAACAACTATTTCTACTTTAACAACAGCAACTACTACTTATTCTACTACTCCAATGTTTACTTATTCTCATGTAGTCATAATTATGATTATTATCTTTATTATAAATTTTTTCTGAGCTGCTGTTCACTGACGATACCGGTATATTACTTCTACTACTTCTTTAACTATAATTCTACTTTCAGGTTTACTATTACTACTGCTACTACTATTATTGTTGCTGCTACTACTAATATTGCTGTTGCTACTACTACTACTACTACTACTACTACTACTTCTACTACTTCTACTATTACTTACTACTACTACTACTACTACTACTACTACTACTACTACTACTACTACTACTACTACTACTACTACTACTACTACTACTACTACTACTACTACTACTACTACTACTACTACTACTACTACTACTACTACTACTTCTACTACTACTACTACTACTACTACTACTACTACTACTATTACTATTACTATTACTATTATTATTACTACTACTACTATTACTGATACTACTACTGCTACTGCTACTAGTTGTACTACTACTACATTTTTATAATAATGCTAACACTTCTCCTTCTACTCCGTTTATTATAAATACCACAGTCGTTCTAAAATCTTATTTGCTATTCCATAGATTGTTATGACATTTATGTTTTTTTAAGATTGACTCATTCGTATGCACACAAAATGTAAATTATTTAGAAAAACATGTGGCCTGTCAAACGCTGTAAAAAACGGACCCTTCGTTACTTATCGCAAAGCCACATCCTGTATATTAGTACCATAGCATATTAATTATGTCTGGAAATTGAGTGAAATTTCAAAAGTAATATAAAGTTGTACAAGTAATAAAAGTTATAAAACGGCAAAAAATACCTGCCTCGGCATGGACGTCGCCATCTTGATAATCACGTGATTTTCGTCTATGTGAACAAAGAAAAACAAATCACTTTTTGCTAATAAAAAGTTTTCGCGGCTGAATTATTTGATATTTTCCCCGTAATTAAAACAAACAATTAGCATGCAATTTAATCAATCTTTATGCAAGCTGAAAACAATAATTTATTTGTTTGTTTTCGCCAATTACGGATTTGGACGGTTCAATATAATAAACCCGTATGCGGCTTTATTCAAAGCTAACAAGTTTTTAACAATAAAGGTCGGTCCGGTCTACCAATTAAAAGATTTAAAGATCGCGGTGCTTATCGTTAACGGTAACAAGTTCTCTGCCTGCCTAATTAGCTGCTAATTAAAGCAACTGTTACCGATTTTGTTTGTTTGGCATGTCGACATGATCTGCTCAAAATGCAAACTGTTGCCGTAATATGTGTAATGTGTGAATTTATGTATGTTATTTTGTATGACACATGAATTAACTAAACAACATAAATAAATTGATTATAAATTCGACTTCACTCTACTTTTTTCTTCAAGTCAGCTAAATTAATGCCTTTGCTTTGCCTATTAATTTCCTTTTTTATACGTAAATTTACGTTTTTTTTTTCCATGGGTCAATACTATCTTTATAATGTAAATTAATTCCGATGTAACTTTTCCTCCATAAGTACTGAGTTGCCCGTCTATATTTAGTTGCGACACTTGGCCAGTTTTAACACGCACGCGTTTCCTGTGTGGATCTCGACTATGTTTCGCGCTCTTATTAAAACACGACTTTTACATGGCATTCATGTATAGTGAGTGGTGCAGATGCGCACCAAGGGCCTTAACAGTATTATCACATGCCTCTAGACAATTTGTGTTATTCAGTTCGATAAATGGTAATATACTTGTACTGAAATTAAATTGTTACCGGATAAAATGTGTACGGCGATAACGTAAAATTACCCGTAAGTATTGTTTTCACTACGTAACTAATAACTAATATGACACAGGGGGGGGGGCAGTTCTCCGCCCCTACAGATTTGATGGGGGGGGGTGGGCAGATATCCGCCTACTAAATTCTGACAGGGGGGCAGTTCCCCGCCCCTACCGATTTGATGGGGGGGCACCTCTCCGCCACCTTTAAAATAAGGGGGCAGTTCTCCGGGGGGCAGTTCTCCGGGGGGGGGGGGAGGGGGCGCTTCTCCGGATACCGTTTTTATAATAGACTGTGTTCTGCGGTATTTGGAATATCGCCCCTTGGATAGGTTCCACAATAAAAAAGGCCGGCTTTAATATTGAAACATTTACCTTATTAATATCAATAATAACTTTTATAATTATACAGAAATACTAAAAGTACTGCTTATAATAATAATCATAGTTAAACTTATGATGATAATAATAATAATAATAACAATAATAATAATAACAATAATAATAATGACTATTGCAATTTATGTTCTCAAATATAATGTTGTTGGTGCCACTAGTGTACATATAGTATACTAATAATAATATTTTTTTTAATAATTATTAGTATAATTACTACTGAGTGGCTGTTTACTGATGATATTACTTCTTCTTCTACTGTAACTACTATACTACTACTGCAACTCCAATTTCTATTAGTACTCAGTAATTGATTGAGTAATTAGTAATTGATTGAGTTTCTAAGATTGACGCATTTTTTGTGGGAACAAACGTATATTATTTAGAACATCAGGTGAGCTGTAAAACGCTATCAAAGGCCTATAAAATACAGAGATTCGAAATTTCGCGCTTTATCGTTAAATCCGGCGGCGCGGTCACGTGGGCAATTAAACGATAAGATGGCGACGCGTCGTCAGTAGCAACGGCTACGATTATCGAGCAAAGTTATGCGAAAATGTTAGGGCGGTCAATAATGATCCGATTTTTATAAAATAACGTTTCATGGAAACATTAGTAATTATGCTAGAATAAGAATTTATAATGCCGCGATGGTTAAAGACATAGCACCATACGAATTTCCAAATCGCGGCAATAATGCGGGTGAATAGTTTATTTGAAAGGCTTTTGCTGATAAATATTCCTGTATACATTTTTATTTCTAACATATACAACCTTAAAATAATATTATTTAATAGCGCATATATATATATAAACAATATTACACAATATAATAAATGCTACGATCGTTCGATCCAAAAACGGTTTCAGTCCGACTTATTTCGATATTGATTCTGTAGATTTTTCAATTGTTTAATGCTATAATTTTTATTTTTATTTAGAACAAATTCATGAGTTATAGGTAATTGAAGTTTTGTTTCTAATACACAGTTGTTTGTTTTTTCTTTTCATAATTAATAAAAGCTCTTCTTGGACTAGGATTTCGCGAAAGAAAAAAAAACAAATCACGCGCGTGTTAATTGTATGATCCAATAGCGAACTGTAAAAGATGTTTTGTTTGTTTTTTCTTTAATCTTGGGAATTTATTAAAAGAAGGGATCCTAACTTCAATTATCAGTTTACGTGGTTGATTGATTAATTAATGACCAGAGTTAATTACAATTAACCAATATGTGACCGAAATTCGCAAAACACAACACGCAACATATTCTTCAACGAAATACTCTGTTATGCATGCATTTTTTAAATTAACGATTTTACCAAACTTAAATCATTTATAGCATTTCAGTTTCGGCTGAAAGTGGCGTATAATATATGCTGATACTACAAGAACTATTCATCTTAAAGGTTAAGTTGAAACACTAGAAGTGCAAATGATTGATATAAGTGACTTACCATAAGCACCAATATGATGATTGGAAATTGACAACCCATGGCTGCATAACAGTGTTGCCGGTTTTCACGGATTAGCACATCGGTTGTTATCTTGAGTAGAGCAGTACTGTTAATATGCGTTTGATTAATAGTGCAGTAGTTCACACTAAATTGCTTTATGGCGAAAAATAATCGCACGTTAATTGTTCCCCTACATGGGGTATGAGGGCAGCCAATAAAAATGCACATGGACTGCGCATGTCATGCCATCGGCAACGCCCATTTTCTTCGGAGGACATATATGTTCACAAATATACAGCACTCAATATTGTAGTATTCGTACTAAACGTCATAGAATTGCTAATTCTGTTGCTGGATCAAAATGGAGTGGTCGGTTCGCTTGAGTGCAATGACTTTACTGTTGTTAATTAACGAGGAAGTGAAAGGAATAATCTCAGGACTGAAGTGTGCAAGGGACAGCATGACCAAAATTAAGGTAAGACAACTCGTTATTTTGACATATTATTTATGAATTTATGAATTTAGACTAATATATTGCCATAGATTATATTTTATGCCAGCTTGTGTGTCAGTGACTGTCTTAGTATAATTTATTAGCCCCAGTAGTAATAAATTATTCATATTCTTACCTTAAATTGAAGAAAATTATAAAAATCCATTTAAAACAATTTATGAATGTAAACAAAATTCCAATTCTAATTGCGATTTTTTTTGTACATGTAATTTAGATTCAAATTTTTGGTTCTTTACAATGGAAACAAAATTAGTAATGACTACTTCTGTGAACAATATTCAATTATAATTCCTTTTTTTATTTGCTACATTTTTAGATTCAAATTTAGATTTAAATTTTTGTTCTTAACATTACATTATGAATTGCAATAACAAAATAGATATAACATATAATTTAGCAATATTTTACTTAGCAAGAACTGAGTTACTAAGTTACTCAGTTTTATTTAACGTTTATTTTGGTTCTTAACATTACAGTATGAATTGCAATAACAAAATAGATATACCATATATTTCAGCAATATTTTACTTAGTAATAACTGAGTTACTAAGTTACTCAGTTTTATTTAACTTTTTCCAAATTGTTAAAACTTTTCTGATAGCAAGAAATAAATGATTCAGTACAATTGCAATATGTGATTAACTCAAATTTGACTCAATCAACACTTGTGTTTGCACAGGTAATTAATGCCCATTCATACTGCTATGAATGAATGGACAACACCTACATAATATAATATAATATATAGATGGTGCATAAAGTCTCAACGTGGTACATAAAAGGACTGGTACATAAGGGGTCTCAGCAAATTAAAATTATGTTTTTGCAAATTTGAATATATAATGTTAAGTCAAGATAACACTCGAATAATTTACAGGCACATGCTTGCAAAATATAATGTGTCTTTTTCGACGCATTTCGAGAGGAAGGGCTTAATTGTAAAGTTAGTTGCACTGTCAGAAAATCTACTTTGCATATAAATTATATGTGAACTTGTTGGTGTTCTGAATAACTTTGTTATTTGTTTAAAGGTTCAAACCATAAAATGTATCAATCATTTAGTGTACTGTTATTCCGTTACATTATTCTGATTGGTCCAAAAGGGCGAACATGCCGCTATAGGCTGGGCCGTTTTGACCGAACCATTACGACCTAGGATTATAAAATGGCGTCGGTTTGCTGGTCACGGTATTTTTTTTAAATTTTACTGATTGCAAATGCATCCAGGTTTTGTAATGATACTCGTTATTTTGTGTATTTAAACTTTTTATCTTGCGGGCAATATTTGCGATATTAAAGTTGGCGAAAAGCGGTCTTCGAGAATAAATAGTTTCATCAAATGATGATGAAAACTTGGTGTGTTACCGAGATGTCTATGCTTTAAAAATCTTATTATTTGTTGTTGTTTTTTTCAAATTGAATTTAACAATTGAATTTAATCGCTCCATTTAAAATCTTGAACTATTTGGTAAATACAATTCATGTATTGTCTAGATTTTGTATGCTTGGGCTATTATAGGTTAAAGCGGGCGCAACGTGTTTTCTGCTTGACATGGAAAACAACACAAATGAAGGAAATAAGACTGGTTCCGCATTTGTTAAAAAGTGGTCCTCCTATGGTAAGATATTTACAGTGTTTTGCATTGATTTCAAAATGCTAGTTTGCTATGTGTGTATTTGATCATTTTTAGTACATGTAGCATTGTTTGTTTCTGGAGCTTAATTAAATTTCAATGTACATGCACATACATAAAATTAAATGTATAGAGTAACTTGAATATTAATGTTTAATTAATCAAACAATTGAAAACTAATATAAGCTTACAGTCAACTTCCTATTAATATTTATTTCCCTTTTATATGGTCAAAATTATCATATGCTCTTAATATAAATACAGCGAAAAGGTGTGTCATCGATTGTACATGTTGAAATCTGGACATTCACCCCCCCTCAAGACCTATCCTCCCAAGACGTTCCCCTCCGTTTCAGTGTTAAGTGCTGACGTTTACCCCCCCCGCCCCACCTATAAATTTAGACTTGTTTCGTTGACGTATAATCTTGATTCATTACAGGGTTCGACACTAAGGCATGTCCGACACTTAAGTAAAGGTTTTCACAGCAGTTATTTATAGTTATATGAATCAGTATAGATTTTTTTTGTCTAGTAAGATCGGTGGTCGGGCTAGTAAAACTGCGGGCTAGCTTGTCCGACTGGTCGTACATAAATTAAAAAAAAATCTATACTGATTCATATAACTATAAATAACTGCTGTGAAAACCTTTACTTTTAATCTGTAAAATTACTCTTGAATCTGTTATTTACATTAAAAAAAAAACTAGTATATTTAAATAAACGCGGAGCATTTACATGATTCATCGCTATTTTTAGACGCAAAGGAGAGCTTCCTGCAGAAATTGCTTGTTTCAATTGGTCAAGTTGTTCATGAATATTAATGATTTTCTGCAGTGTCGTAAAACTGTAGAGCGTGATTTTACGTCTTCTATCGAAAATTGGTATCGTCACTGTAAACATTTTTGTGAAGCAGACAAGATAATGTAATTTAAAGAATGGCTTTGTTCAAGTTCGGATTTTTGTCCGACAAATCAGTTAATAAAAAAGAATCCGACGCTTAACTGACACGAAACGTAAATATGAAGAAACAAGAAAACGTCAATTTTATCCTAGATGGAAAATCGAGTCAGTTCCCATGGCTTGAATTTGACGAAGAAAAGCAAAAAAAAGGGTTATTTTATTGTTTTACTCTAAGCATAAAAAATCTGGTGTTCACTGATAATTTACTGATAAATCCTGATTAAACAGTAACATGACACAATTGTGTTCATTTGCTATGTCATTTATGGTCTAGTAGACATCAGGTTCGGGCTAGTACATTTTAAGAGGAGCTGGTCCGACGGTCTTGCTGTAATAAAAGTTAATGTCGAACCCTGCATTGTCGAAATGTTTATTTTGTTTATGATATCTTTACTTAACTTTATCTATGTAGCAGCTTGTTTGTTTTTTTTCTTGCTTTAAAATTCTTTTTTTTTTTGTTTTAACTGTTTAAGGAATGTATGTCAATCATAAGAAAGTGCATGTTGGTGTACTAGTGGAATATTCTCACATTATGTAGACAGTTCACTCCCACTCCCAAAATGGGAGTGAAACGTCTAGGGTGGAAACGTCTTTGGGGGAAACTGCCACCCGTACATGTTTATGACATTGTTTGTACAACCAAAGCTTATTGTGCTGTTTGTTAAAAGTTTAAATATTTTACCTTAATAATGATATTTATATTGCAGTGGAAGTGCGTACTTCCAGTCCTGCAAGTACGGTTGACCTACAAAGTAGTGACGAGTCCTTAAATGGTATGCATTTGACACACTTGATGTGCTATTGACTTTTAATTAACTTCCTTTTCTTTGAACTATGGTACATTAGTGACTTACTTGTTCTGTCTGAATATAAGTTTCCTAACTTTTAAAATTATACATGATTGTTATGTTGAAAGCTGTGCACCTACAAAAAATATTTTAAAAATCAATTTTTAGGGATCGCTACAGTGGTTTAGCTGGATAATCACAGAATTCTGTATGAAAAATGTAATTTTGTTTTGGAGATTAATTATGTGCATAATGTTATGTGTATACATTGAGAGAAACCACTGTTAATGTCTTAAGGTAACATGCTGTTATAACTTTCTATTGTCAACAGAGTCTGCTATTGAGTTGATGAACATGGATTTTTTGGACCAAAGTGATGCGGAGATTGGGATCATGAAAGAAGATGACACTGCAGCCAAAGGTACTGGTTGACTTTTCGCACTGATGATGCAACCAGAAAATTTGGTATTGAGTTTGACTAAGCTAGGATCGTTTCCCCAAATCCTTCTTTTTATTGCAGCGTAATGAAACTGATTGTATCTTGCAGGAAAGAACGCATTTGACTTGAACAGGAAAGCGAATTTTACTCCGATTCGATTTTACAAAAAGTCTATATCATTTAAGTTTAAGTTGAGGTTTTCACACTTTTAGCACACTTTGGTCCAAAACACTCTCTTTTTTCTTGTGTTTCATTCCAAAAAACTTGGCTGTCATTAGATAGTCATTACTTTTTAAAACAAGTGTAATTTAAAGGCATTTTAGCACATATTGTTTAACTCGCATGTATCATCAGATTGAAATAAAATTTTCAAATATTACATGTTATATTTTCAGGCAAACATGAAAAGGAAGCTGAACAGAAATACTTAGGTAAAAGCATTTCTGAATTTATTTGTTGAGATTTTCCTTTAGAACACCTGAAATTAATGTACAAAGTCATTTTACAAGCAACTTTTGTAACTTTTTTTTCATATAATGAAAAAATGCGTACCAAATGAGAATACGCATATAAAAACATGGCATTTTTTGCTCTTTTATGCATTATTTTAAACAATAATAAAATGTGTACACTGCAATCACAAATTTTGATATGCACCTTAAATGAGATTATTGTGGGCATCAAGTTCGTATGCACAGGAATTTGTACATAGGGCATGTAACAAAACTCCTGTTCCATGACGTCATTTACATAAAGAACTTTATTAATCATAAAAATAAGTATAAGAACACATGTCTATGACTTTTCGACTTGTCTTAGAATGGTTGTTAACGTGAAAATGCAAACAAATGAAATGTTTTAGAGGCTGAAAGAGCAAAAAGTTATGACCATCACAGATTTGTTCAATTAATATTTTTAGCTCATCTATTTTTTGAAAAAAAATTATGAGCTATTGTCATCACCTTGGCGTCGGCGTCGGCGTTGGCGTTGGCGTTGGCGTCGGCGTCCGGTTAAGTTTTGCGTTTAGGTCCACTTTTCTCAGAAAGTATCAATGCTATTGCATTCAAACTTGGTACACTTACTTACTATCATGAGGGGACTAGGCAGGCAAAGTTAGATAACTCTGGCGTGCATTTTGACAGAATTATGTGCCCTTTTTATACTTAAAAAATTGCAAATTTTGGTTAAGTTTTGCGTTTAGTTCCACTTTTCTCAGTAAGTATCAATGCTATTGCATTCAAACTTGGTACACTTACTTACTATCATGAGGGGACTGGGCAGGCAAAGTTAGATAACTCTGGCATGCATTTTGACAGAATTATGTGCCCTTTTTATACTTAGAAAATTGACAATTTTGGTTAAGTTTTGTGTTTAGGTCCATTTTATTCCTTAAGCATCAAAGCTATTGCTTTCATACTTGCAACACTTACTAACTATCATAAGGGGACTGTGCAGGCAAAGTAATGTAACTCTGACTGGCATTTTGACAGAATTATGTGCCCTTTTTATACTTAGAAAATTGAAAATTTGATTAAGTTTTGTGTTTAGGTCCACTTTATTCCTACAGTATCAAAGCTATTGCTTTCATACTTGCAAGATTTATGAACTATCATAAGGGGACGGTGCAGGCAAAGTTATGTAACTCTGACTGGCATTTGGACGGAATTATGGGCCCTTTATACTTAGAAAATTGAAAATTTGGTTAAGATTTATGTTTTGGTCACTTTACCCCTAAAGTATCATAGATATTGCTTTCATACTTGGAACACTCACAAACTATCATAAGGGTACAGTAAAAGGACAAGTTGCATAACTCTGGTTGTCATTGTTACGGAATTATGGCCCTTTTTTGACTTAGTAACTTTTAATATATGGTTAAATTTTGTGTTTCGATCCACTCGAAGTATCAAGGCTATTGCTTTCAAACTTCAAATACTTACATGCTATCATGAGGTTACTGTACCTGGCAACTTGAATTTTACTTTGACCTTTGAATGACCTTGACTCTCAAGGTCAAATTATTAAATTTTGCTAAAATTGCCATAACTTCTTTATTTATGATTAGATTTGATTGATACTTTGATGAAACTACTCTTACCTGACATACCACAATAGACTTCACCCAAACCATCCCCCGTGCCCTCCCCCCCCCTCCCCCCCCCCCCCCTAATTTTTTTTTTTTTTTTTTTTTTTTATAAGATCATCTCACAAATGACCACCACACCCTCACACTATACCCCCACCCCACCCCCCACCCCCCCCCCCCCCCAAATTTTTTTTTTGATTTTTTTTTCTTTTTTTTTTTTTTTTAAGATCATCTCACAAATTATCACCACACCCTCACACTATACCCCCCCCCCCCCCCCCCCGATTTTTTTTTTTTTTTTTTTTTTTTCGCTTTTTTGGAAGATAATGTAATAAATGTCCACAACCCCACACTATACACCCCTCTTCACTCCACTCCTCCCTCCTTTGTGATTGAAAATGAGAGTCCCTTCACCTTTAAAAAGAAAATAGATGAGCGGTCTGCACCCGCAAGGCGGTGCTCTTGTTAAACTTGGAACAAAGAGTTTTTTCCTTCTTTATAAAGTACCTGATAACGGCACTTTCCAAATTAGGAAAAAATATAAATTTCCCAATTGCTGTAAAAAAATCCCAATTAATTTTTTTTTAAATATAATGCAACATTCAGGTTGCAGCTTTAGTTAATGAATTTAGTTTAATTTTATTAATTTTACAATTATTGGGAGCAACAAATGAAATACACTTAATGAATAATACAGATGAATTTTGCCAATTTCAGGGTTTTTTAGCAAAATTTTTACCATTTTGCCGGTTCAGGTACTTATCCCAATAGGGAAAAACAGATTGCTGTGGAATTGTTTTGTTTTTTTAATTAAAGGTTTATTTGATGTCCACATCGATAATTTGGTACCACCTACACCAAAAAGAACGTCAAGACTGCTTGACCTGCAGCATGTCAAATTTCTGATGGATTCGTTCCAGTCCGGATTCACAAACCAGCTTACCATCCTAGTGGGTATGGTACCAGAACGATGTGATGCAACCATGTTAAAGACAAAAGGTCGGTATAAATCAGCAAGTAAATATTTGTTCGATATTTATATTAGTTGTTTGAAATAAATCAAATGATACTAAATAGTGATAATTCAAGAAACTTCCTGCTTTTGATCAGTGCTCGAAATTAACTTTTTTTTCTACTTGCAAAACATTGCGAGCAGCTTTAATACCAACTCGCAAAATCAAAAACAAAAAAAGGTTTGGACATAAATTTAGTACTATAAAAACAAAATAAAAAGTACTTAGCATACACATTTTATTTCTGCAATCATACAAAGATATCAGTTTCTTGGACCATAAGGGTATTGTTTTCAAATATAAGTGTGTCGTGTTCGCTCAGAAAACAAAGTTTAAGTGTCAGTTTTGAGATATTTTCAATGGGGTTTCAATCATTGAAAAAAATCAGCTATGATATCGTGTTGAGTGCGACGTCACCAAAATACAAATCAACGGTTAACTTTGCTTTATCTTTCGTATTTGTATTTCCGTCTGTAGGCAAAAAGAAACTTATTATGTTTGGCTTCGACGCCATGTCTGTTCAAGTTCAATGAACAAATGTAAATAGTCGACTGTTTCACGTTTTTTGTAGCAATACTATCCGCGTATCTGTACTATAAGTATACCAGTCTACATACAAGGTACGCGCTTCCGCATACAGGTATTCAGACGTTCTATAAATTGACCTACGGTTTAGCGTTGTTGACGTCGAGTGCATTTATATTACTAGTTTTTTTTCCCACTATTTCTTTACTCGCAAAAAAGTACTAGTGGCTTAAAACTTAACTCGCAATCAGTATTTTACACACGCATTTTGCGTGTGTGCGAGTGTTAATTTCGAGCCATGTTTTGATGCTCTCAATTCTCAATTTAAATGTACAACAATAACTGAACTGTAACTGAATATTGGTATTTGTGTTGTAACATTATTAACCAGGTTTTCCGAAGGAAAAAACTGGTTATTAGATTGGCGAATGCGGGCGCAAACTTCATTTGTTCAATATCAATTTTAACAAACAAACAAAAAATCAACTTATTATCACAGCTTTTTTGCCCCCATGAAAGCTAATAACGGCAGTTTGTCCACATGTTTCCAACTGAAATATAAAGGTTAAGTTAAAATATGTTCTTGAATATTGTGACCCATCCCCAGTCCATTTGAATCAGGATTGGTGTCTATCCACTTGTGTCCATCTTTTTGTTTGTATATAGACATGAACTTGTCCCAAGGTGGTATCTTACTCTTTCACGTACACTTTTGAAAACTTGCATGAATTGTCACTGAAAATATAAAGTTGTGAATGTGTGACTTGTCTGTTGAAGTTAACCATTACAACAGTTATGCCCCCTTTTCAACAGTTTAAAATGTGTATTATTTGAAAATGTTAACCATTGATATATGAAATTTAATAATATATTTTAAACTCTCTTTGTCATGTATTAAACAGTTATTTTAATATTTTTGTAGGTGACTGTTCAGTGCAGTTCAGCGATGGGTTTAGCCGCATCAAGTCATCGTGGGTGAGGAGAGTTGGAGATCTCTAAGGACGGACTGCAGTTAAATTCAAATGGACCAGAGACCTGGCTCTTGTATAAATATTGTTTTGCTATTTTTAACGTGTTAACTTCTTTGTCATATTTTCTTTTGAATGTTATTATTATTATTGATAGTAGTAGTCCACCAAAATAACCTGCAGATGAATTTGTAAAATAGAGTTGGTTCTATCCATTTGTTGAACTGGCGTTCTTCCCCCCCCCCCCCCCCCCATCATATTATTCAAAGCCCTTACTGAACGCTACACTATGTACAAGTGAGTTTTTCCATTTTGATTTTCATGTGTGTTCGTGACTTTAAATGAGTAATATCGATTTGAAAAGATAAAAATAAATGGCACTTTACTACTTTTACTAAAAAGCTGTAGTATTGCATTCATTGCGTACATATTTTTAATCTTTGTAATTTGTTAACGTACATATCACAGTGTGATTCTAAATATTTTGTTTTCGATTTAGATTTGCAAGTTGTGATCATATGTTTGTGTTGAAGTGAATTTAACATAAAATATCGTCCTAATTGGTAATGAAATGATTTTTATTAACCACAGTTAAATTATCAAATTAATCCTGTCGCATTTTTGTTTGAAATATTTTATATTTAGTAACTTATTTGTAAACATTATTAATTGATAATGTGTTATTTTGTAATAACCTGATTCGTATTTATTAAAGTTCTGTCATCATATTTATTATGCCCCCTTTCGAAGAAAAGGAGGCATATAGTGATCGGACTGTCCGTCCGTCTGTCTGTCTGTCTGTCTGTCTGTCCGTCTTTCCGTCACACTTTGAGTTTAGGTTTCGAAAAATGCTTATAACTTCTATGTACCTTGAGATATAACCTTCATAGTTTGTATGCATGTGTATATGGACGAGGCCTTTCCATACGCACAAAAAATTTTACACCTGTGACCTTGACCTTGAACTTAGGGTCCGCTTTTAGGTTTCGAAATCTGTGTTTTAAGTTTCCAAAAATGCTCATAACTTCTATGTCCCTTGAGATACAACTTTTATATTTGGTATGCATGTGAATATGGATGAGGCCTTTCCATACGCACCAGAATTTTCAACCCTGTGACCTTGACCTTGTACTTAGGGTCCGCGTTTAGGTTCGAAATCTGCGTTTAAGTTTCCAAAAATGCTTATAACTTCTATGTCCCTTGAGATATAACCTTCATATTTGGTATGCATGTGTATATGGACGAGGCCTTTCCATACGCACACAAATTTTCACCTCTGTGACCTTGAACTTAGGGTCCACGTTTAGGTTTCGAAATCTGCGTTTAAGTTTCGAAAAATGCTCATAACTTCTTTGTCCCTTGAGATATAACCTTCATATTTGGTATGCATGTGTATATGGACGAGGCCTTTCCATACGCACACAAATTTTGACCCCTGTGACCTTGACCTCCGCGTTTAGGTTTCGAAATCTGCGTTTAGGTTTCGAAAAATGCTCATTACTTCCATCAAAGCATTTATAGGGGGCATATGCCATCCTATGGTGACAGCTCTTGTTTTGTATATATTTCTACTACTGTGACTGTTAATCTGTTCTAGTTTTGCAGAACAAGATTTAATTTTGCTATAAAAGAAATATTTGTTTTGAAACGTTGATACTTTAAACATCCTTTGACCTACAGATATTGTTTCATGTTGATATTAACATTTTTATCAATCATCAAATTGTGATTTTACTGAAATGGGAACAACTTTGTGTGATTTAAAAAAACTTGGCCAACTAGTCTTTTAGATGAGAATATGTATATATTGTTGTTCATAAGTTATAAATTTTTATATAATTTTGAAATAACTGTTTTGTTAACTTTAAGGGAAAAACTGGCATGTGGTCAAGACAGAGGAAAAGGAAGAGGGAGAAACAGAGAGCTGGATTCATCCAGAATCCATACCAGTTCTCCAAAGACATCCTTGACAACGAACGATCAGGAACATTAGAGAGCAGTATGGAGGACATAGAACAGCACTTACGCAATGTCCACAGTGATCCTTCACGGGAGGCTCCACTGGGTAACTGTTCAAGGCTAGAACCAGAAGACCCACCAGAAACTCCTTTGGACACAAAGGAGCCATCATTGTCTGAGGTACAGCACGTAGTGAAGAAAGCGAGGACAGGCTCAGCCCCAGGCCCGAATGGCATTCCTTATCGTGTCTTTAAGATGTGCCCTGGCATTCTTCGGAAACTATGGACCCTACTTAGAGTTATTTGGAGAAAGGGCAAAATCCCGGATTGCTGGAAGAGAGCGGAGGGAATATTTGCCCCAAAGGAGAAGGACTCGAAGGATATTGGTCAGTTCCGGACCATTTCTCTGCTGAACGTAGAGGGGAAGATATTCTTTGCAGTCCTAGCCAAGCGACTGACAACGTTCCTTACTGACAACAACTACGTTGATACGTCAATTCAGAAGGGTGGAGTTCCCGGATTTTCTGGCTGCGTCGAGCATACCAGTGTTCTCAGCCAAGTGATCAGGGAGGCACGAGTGAACCATGATGACCTGACTGTAGTGTGGCTAGACCTTGACAACGCTTATGGATCAATACCCCACAAGTTGATTGAGAAGGCACTTGAGCAGTATCATGTACCAGAACACGTTTGTAACCTGGTAAAAGACTACTACAGAGGCATTAAGCTACGCTTTGCTGTGGGAGACAAGACAACAGCATGGCAAAGCTTGGAGAAAGGCATTGTCACAGGATGCACAATCTCTGTGGTCCTGTTTGTGATGGGTATGAACCTCATCATCAATGCGGCGAAGAGAGAGACACGTGGTCCAAAAGCAGCATCAGGAATCTACTTACCTCCAGTTAAGGGATTCATGGATGACCTCACTCTGACAGCAAAGACCCACATCCAAGCAAGGTGGATGCTTTCGGCCCTAGAAGAGGCAGCAACTTGGTCCAGAATGAGGTTCAAACCCAGAAAGTCCAGAGCACTTGTTATCAGGAAAGGCCAACCAACCAAGAAATTCAATCTGACAGTGCAAGGTGAGGACATACCATCGATAATGGACAGCCCCATTAAATGCCTTGGGAAGTGGTATGATGCTACACTCCAAGATGGGAATAACATCAAGCGCATCAAGAACCAGCTCACTGAAGGGCTGAAGCAGATTGACAAAAGCGGACTACCTGGCAAATTCAAGGCCTGGTTATTCCAGAATGGACTTCTCCCACGACTGATGTGGCCACTGATGCTTTATGAGGTGGCAACAACAGTGGTGGAAGGACTGGAGAGAACCATTAGTAGGCATTTGCGAAAGTGGCTTGGCGTACCACCCAGCTTCAGCAACATTGGACTCTATGGACGATCAAATCAACTACAGCTCCCATTGAGTTCGTTGGTGGAGGAGTACAAGGTGGCAAAAGCCAGACTTGTCATGACGCTGAAGGATTCAAGGGATGACATGGTCCGAAGAGCAGGTGTTGAGACCAGGACGGGAAGAAAGTGGTCCGCTAGCCAGGCTGTAGCGCAAGCCGAGAGCCGCCTGCGACACAAAGACATTGTGGGAACAACGGCAGTGGGAACACAAGGTCTGGCTCTGCGGAGACGAGGAGTTGGAAGAAGGCGGACAGTAGGACAAGGAGGGAGATGGTCCAGGCAGAGGTACGTCTGGCCGAAGAAGAAGATCGAGGCATAAGGGCAGTGGCAATGGGGTGCCAGGGTGCTTGGACAAAGTGGCAGACTACAGGAAAGAAGATGACATGGGCGGATATCTGGCGTAGCGAACCTCTGCGCATCAGTTTCCTGCTCAGGTCAGTCTACGACCTGCTACCTTCACCAGCAAACCTGCACAGATGGGGAAAATGTGACGACCCAACCTGCCCACTTTGCGGAAAGATAGGCACGCTAGAACATACACTATCATCTTGCCAGACAGCCCTTACACAAGGAAGATACAGGTGGAGACACGACAAGGTCCTCCAAGAACTGGCAGACATAGTGGAAAGGGAGAGGCGAAAGAAGAGGACTGTGAAAGAGACCAGAAAGATGCAGTTTGTAAAGGAAGGGGAAACCATCAAGAAGCAGCAGGCACAAGCAGCATCGATCCTAGATCGTGCGCAGTCATGGGAGATGGCTGTTGACCTGAAACGCAGGCTGGTTTTCCCAAGTGTAGTCCAGACAACACAACGCCCCAACATGGTGATCTGGTCGGCAAAGGACAAGTGTCTGGTGATGGTTGAACTCACAGTTCCTTGGGAGTCGCGCTGTGATGAGGCGATGGAGAGGAAAACAGCAAAATATGCTGATCTGCAGAGGGAATGCAAGGAGAAGGGGTGGCACACGTGGCTATTCCCAGTGGAGGTCGGCGTCCGAGGCTTTCCGTCAAAGTCTCTCTGGAGACTTTTCACTGCACTTGGCCTGACAGGAAGAGACAGAAAGCGAGCGGTCAACAGACTTGGGGATGCAGCGGAGAGAGCATCGAGATGGCTTTGGCTGAGGAGAGAAGAGAGGAGCTGGCAGCCGTCTACTGACACGTAGAGGATTGATCAACCCCTGAGGACCCACCACCAGGAGAATGTATCGAGATTAATGGGTCGAAACATTCAGTGATCGGTGGCTCTCGACTGAGGATGTCAGTAGTCCAGCAGTTTAACGACTGTTTACATCTCAGTTGACAGTTCCTAAAATGTTGGATACACTAATGTGATTGCTGTTCTTTTTGTTCTTTGACTCATTTCTACTTTGAAGTTATATTATGCAAATAAATGTTGGAAGTTTGTTATGCTGGAGTAATATTTTAATAATTGGTCTGTAAATTAGAAATGATAGGAAATCCAAGCAATTCACTTGTTAGTTATAATGCGTGGAATTCTGTTACACTGGAATACCAGTTTGAGTTGTGAATTATTTTTACTTCGTGACATTAGCAGTGATAGATACAGAAATTGAAATTCAAGAGATTTGCATTGGATTTTGTTATAGCAATGAAACATTTTGAGTTAAAGGCTGAAAATTAAAAATGATGTGAAATCTGAAAATGTTTCACTGGCATAACATTTTAAGTTTGGGTCTGTAAAAAAGAAATGTAGAAATTATAGGAAATATGCAATGTGAGTGATTCGACATAACCTTTATGCGTTTGGGTCTGTTAATACAAAACAATGCGAAATGTTTGGAATTTTGTCACCCTGGCATAACATTTTGTGTTTGGGTCTGTTGATACAAAACAATACGAAATGATTGGAATTGTATTACCCTGGCAAAACATTTTGAGTTTGTGTCTTTATATAAGAAATGATTTTTTTTTGCAAGTGATTTACTTTTAGTTAAAATGCTAGGAATTTTGTTAAGCTGGCATAACATTTAGCAATTGGCTGCTGTAAATAAAAAAAAGATAGGGTGTGTATTTGCCATTCACTTTCTGTTTGAAATTTTATGCATTTTGTTATGCTGGCTTACCATTTTAAGTTTTGGTTTATAAATAAATATTATTCAAAATGCAAGTGATTCACTTTGGAATTGAAGTGTTTGGAATTTTGTTATGCTGGCATAACATTTTAAATTTTGGTCTGTAAATAGGAAATCTTTCGAATTGCAAGCATTTCACTTGGAGTTTTAATGGTCCGAATTGTGTTACCCTGGCATAACATTTTAATTTTTTGTCTGAAAAAAAAAAGAAATCATTTGTTATGCAAGCAATTCACTTTGAGGTTGAAATGTTTGGAATTTTGTTATGCTGGCATAACATTTTAAGTTTGGTTGGTAATTAAGAAATGATTCCAAATGCAATTGATTCACTTTGGAGTCTAAGTGTTTGGAATTTTGTTATGCTGGCATAACATTTTAAGTTTTGGTTGGTAAATAAGAAATGATTCCAAATGCAATTGATTCACTTTGGAGTCTAAGTGTTTGGAATTTTTTTATGCTGGCATAACATTTTATGTTTTGGTTGGTAAATAAGAAAAGATTCCAAATGCAATTGATTCACTTTTGAGTCTAAGTGTTTGGAATTTTGTTATGCTGGCATAACATTTTAAGTTTTGGTTGGTAAATAAGAAATGATTCCAAATGCAATTGATTCACTTTGGAGTGTAAGTGTTTGGAATTTTGTTATGCTGGCATAACATTTTAAGTTTTGGTTGGTAAATAAGAAATTATTCCAAATGCAAGTGATTCACTTTGGAATTGAAGTGTTTGGAATTTTGTTATGCTGGCATAACATTTTAAGTTTTGGTTGGTAAATAAGAAATTATTCCAAATGCAAGTGATTCACTTTGGAATTGAAGTGTTTGGAATTTTGTTATGCTGGCATAACATTTTAAATTTTTGTCTGTAAATAGGAAATCTTTCGAATTGCAAGCATTTCACTTGGAGTTTTAATGGTAAGAATTTTGTTACCCTGGCATAACATTTTAACTGTCTGTCACTGTATGATGTATAAATAATAAACGCAGTTTATACATTGTCAATTTATGATTTGCACACACTGTCATTGTATTACCGAAAACAATGAAATATCGAATATAATATGGTTAGTCTAATGGTTTCAGCGATGTGAATGAAACGAAATCAACGTGTGTCGGTGGTAAATACATTTATAAGTGTATACAAGTACTTTTAATCGTAAATATTCCCATGTTAGCAGATACATTTATGTTGTACATAAAATATTGTATTTTCTCACTGTTAGTTCTACCTTGATGTGGGTATTCCTACTCGTATTTATCCAGAGCTCAATCAAAATCAATAAATAAAAACACACATTTTTTCTTTACGTGGAAATTCAATAAATATTCAAAACCCAATTTTGAAAACGTTTCGCAATACATTTCTATGATTTTGAATTATTTTTTCAATGTAGCATACACATATAAGACACAACTGTACATTTGCTGAAAATACTTAATTGAATAAAACGGTGTCGTAGTTATCGAATTTCATGTGGTTGTTACGGTTGGTTTTCGCCTGACAAAGGCGATCATTCGAGTAATGAATGTGTCCAAGTTTCATGTGTTTTAATGTTTTAATTAGGTTATATATATATATATATATATATATATATATATATATATAATATATATATATATATATATTTCCCTTGATCTACTAAGATGATATTGGTCAAATAAGTAAGACCAGCATATATTATACATTTAGAGGGAAACCTATGTCCATGAGACCTGTTGACATGAATTTATAATTAATGATTCTTCACTTACATCAGTTCACTCGCTTAAAACATGTCTGAACTAAGACAACGTGCATAAAAGGCCATTTATTTGATACTAAACCAAATCATTTTCCCGCAAAACTGCGCCGTAAACAATGTGTTTGACTTGGTGACCGTGAACAGCACCCCATTTCCCGCTCTGCGTATCTGCACTTCAATCTGCACTGCCGAATAAGTGGTCTATATAAAGGGACATTGCCATTTGCTATAAAGCAATCAAACATATCAAAATCTGTACATTCGCTCCTAAATAAGGCAACCAATTTTCAATTTCGCATCCACTGCCGGTGTATATGAGTTTGATTGTCACTATACACAACATTAATTTTCGTCGGGCAATCCGGTTTTCTCATCACAGGGCAAGTCAAATCTCAAATTAAAAAAGTTCAGTGAAAACAACACCTGATGAACTAGCAATTGTAGCTATTTTTCAAGAACTAGTCCAAAATATTGATAGTCAAGTGAGTTAATTCGGTAGAAGTGCTGGGACACACTCCTGGCCCTTACAAATGCAGCCTCAGATTATGAAGGATCGCATTACATCTATATATACAAGGCATTACACATATATATACAAGCGCTTTTAACCCCATATCAATCGTTTAAGACAGCGAACTTTTATTGTGAATATTAGGATTGTAACAAAATCATTTTATCAGTACCAGTTATTGAATATCGTGTTTTTAGAAAAATCAAATATAATTGTTAACAGATATGAAATATAGGTATAAGCCTATATTAGCCTATATTATGCATGAAAGATTTAGTTTTTTAATAAATAAAAGGTTTTTAAATGGTTTTATTTCAAAATACATTAGGCTTGAAGCCCATGAGTATACATACATATATAACACACAATGTAGTCATCATTGGTCAATGACATACAGGCATATACATATATAATTTTTAGCAATATAAATTTAGATTTAACAATACATGAATTTGCAACTCTAAAGACATGCATATTGAAATAAACAGCTATTTTAAACAGGTATATAAATGTATAACAGTGTTTACCGTTACGAAGTTATTTAAGGTAAGTATATAAATATGCATATTGTAGAGTCGTATCTTATTCAAATATAATTGAATGTTCTAAGAAAGTGTATACATAAAGTGTTTATTGCTATGACTACAAATAGACAGTAGTACATGGAGAGAAACTATTGATAATACAATTCTGTTCGTAATTTAGCTGCTTTAAAAATAAATGTTGCAAGATTTTTAATTGTTTTTGCGTTGTCAGTTTGTAAGAGTTCGATAAATTTTAACATATTTTTGTGATTCCAATAATATCTATGTATATATTGTTTTCTAAGACTATAAAAAACTGGACATTCGAGTAAGAAATAAAACTCATCTTCGAGAACGTTACGGTGTTTGCATTTTCTGTTATCATACGATATCTTTTGAGGCTTGTGCCATCGCTCTGCTTCGACTTCAAGTCTGTGAGCAGATACTCTTAGTCGCGTTAACTCGAATCTAAACTTTGAAATATTAACAACATTGAGATAAGGCTGAAATCTAAAATTTCCGTAAATGCAATAGTTTTTACCCCTTGTAATTTGTTGTGACTCGGTTATCCAACCTTGAACGTAAATATCAGATATGCGTTGTTTTACAATATATATAAAACAATTAACGTCACCTACTCCCTGAAAATACCATGCCTCACCGAATCCTAGAGTATTTAATATATGTTTTACAGATTTTACCCAAGAATTGTTTTCGGGATGAAGTTCAAGATCATGTAATAACATACTATAAACAATTTTAGTATATTTAACATCATCAGATTGTAATATTTTTAACCAGTATTTTAAAACATAAACGACTGTTTATTTATTATTAAATATACATCATTATTTATAAACAAACTTTATATTATACATACGTTTAGAAACTTCGAAATGCGAGTTAAACAGTTAAAAGTAATTATCAAAAAAATTTGAGCCAAGTTTGAAATGATTGCTCCTCGGTTTTGGACCCAATTTCTATTCGTGGTATTCGTAGTCAAAGGTGACTACAGTGTTAGTTATCGGCAGATGTTCACGTCATCTGAGTTTTTCTCCTGTATCTAATGTAAGATTTCACTTGCCTCAATTAAAGAGCGTTGCAATGATTATACGAATGATCTACTAATGATGCAACTTTGTTGTTGTTGTATTTTGCCTTAAATTGTGGCCGTACAAGTCTAATAAAGAAAATTCAAACACCTAATACACAATTTCGCTGTTTTATTGATTCAACCTAACCAGAACATATGAATGTCAATGTGGTCTGGTGTGCTTAAATGGTCCTGAAAAAGAAACTCACGCATTTGATTATTCTTATTCATTAACGTACTATTTTGGATGAAAGAAATATTGTTTTTCTCATTTATTTTTCCTTATTACATTGTCTAAATTACTACAAATATTTTTTTTTAATTACAAGAATTAATAAATGTACACAAATTAATAAACCTGTATACACGGAATGCTAAGATGTTTAAATAACATGTTGTTGTAACGAAATCGAGTATGTTTGAATTGAGAAATGCTTCAAATGTGTATCATGTTTACCTCAATAATTTCTACAGCAATTCCTCAGGTATGAGTTGTATGGACACGGACCGGAGTCACTGGTTCCGTAACGACACGGTCCACCACTGCAATGGCAACGGTCGGGTGGAGGGTAACGTTGGGCTACAATACAATATATATTTGCAGTCATGCCTTGAGTTCTGTGACCATTGTACCTCTCGCAGTATCGATAAGTTTCCATCCTGCGCTTGAAGTTGCCACCAGGTGGACCACGCTGAGCTACGAGCTTGAAGATTACATTCAACATGAGTACACAAGTCGTTAGGATAGAGACAACGCGTGTGTTGCTCACTTCGTACATACCGTGTGAATTCCAATGCCACGTAACCTCTAGATGAAGGGTTACCAAACAGGTTACGATAAAATAATAGGTTGCAATTATACAGCAGTACAATCACCTTTAGGATAAAGACACTACCAGCATTAATCTTTTTGTTTATACATTTAGACTTGCACCAGCACTTATGTTCGGTTGGAGGTTAACCACCATAGGTAACATTACAAACTATATGCATCATTTAAATACTGTGGACGTCCGATGCGACTAGCCTATTCCGAAATTGCATAGGCCTATGTTGATTTCTAAATACGAAATGTACCTTGATACATGCCAAATTTACAAGCACATTTCATAATAGCTACCAATTTATAAAATTACAATTTCAATGTATGTAATGTACTAAATATATTGCTTGCATCATCCTCTTGTTTGTTGTTAACTTGCCTGAAATAAAAGTCTTTCCTTTTGAAATCATTTTTCAACTGAAAATTGACAATATATAGGAATGAGCATTCCCAATCAGGACGGCGGAATAAACTGAACTATACCTGGAATGTAGGATATTTCCGAATACTACAAAATATCGCATATTCTCTGTACCTCCGTATAACTCCAAAGTTTCTAGGTATCTTTCATTTTTATTGCATGTATGTTTTTTTACTATCTCTTAAGAATCCGTAGAAAAAAAAGAAATATTTGCAATATTTCAATATTTGCTCAATCAAATGATCTCGACAGAATTGCGAAGATCCTACTCCCATGCACTAAGATGTGTCCGAAACAAAATTGCTTACCTTCAGTTACTGGCATGGTAACCATGACAACGCAAGTAATCAGGAGAGCAACTTGGCAGGCAGTCTTCATGATGATACCTTTGGTGTTTACTTTCGGAAACGACTGTTCACTTCGTTTCGAGCGCTCTTTATACCCGATTCAAAGCGTATGTTGTTCAAGGCTAGGTTGTCAAGACACGATAATGCGGTCTTGTTTGCATTTTTTACTCGTTTAGTTTTATTTTGTAAAAAGCTGAACTTGTTAAAAATGCTACTTTAAAGCGCTAATGGCGAAGAAGTTGTTGCATATTATTTAAAGTCAATTTGTATGAATCAGCAACATCATTTCTAAACGATAGTTGTCTCAAAATAGTTGAACAGACTATTCACATGGTAAAAATTGGATTCCGAATGCGTGCTTTGCCTTTTGTGCATGATACCTACACTTTTAAATCAAATTTATATGTAGGAATATTATTGAAAGATGAGTTTCTTGTCTTTAAGCAATTGCAGAATCCTTATTCGGCTGACGTTAAGTTCATTTTTCGAGACCTCATAAGGCCAGAGAGAGAGCGTCTTGTAACGATTTTGTGTAATAATAAAAATCGTCTTTATATGTTTGTTTACTGTCAAAATAATCACATAACGACTTAATAATAAATACATATATAATAATAATAATTATATATTACTGATAAGGTTCAACAGTGACGTTCAAAACTAAATGGCGGTATGTAGACAAAGAGACTGGGATAAAATCAAGTCTTTTCGGCTCGCTTTAAAAATCAGTCACATGTTCATGATGTTAAATTCGCGAGTGCTATTCGGTGTTTTACATTATTTTAATTGAAACTAATAAATGTTCCAAGGAGACTGTCGTCAAGTTGTTCACTCATGTAATCAAATGCACACAAAAAATTAATTGAAGCAAACAATCCGAGCCGTCTCCAACTGTCACCACAAGGATGTCATTTTGTGATGACATCTTAATGTTAATTGTTTATATATGAGTACTTTATTTTGTTTGTTCAGAATACATTAATTACTTCACTATCGCAACAATCTTTAACTACTTAGAACGTTTTCAATTGCGTCTCATTCAACCATACAACCTATGTGGCAGCACTATAAAACTTAAAGTGCGAGTAATGAGCAGCTTAAAACCCACAGTGTACTAATCTGATACACACGTTTCATTAGATATGTTAATGTCCTTTCCAAAATGAGTTATGCATATGTTAAAGGGGTCTTTTCATAGATTGTGGCATGTATTGAAGTTTGTCATTAAATGCTTTAAAATGATAAATGTAAACATTAGAACCAGTTTGCTCCAGTAAACAAAAAAACTAAAATAAAATAACCGACAAAAAAATAATCCTCAACTGGGCTCAAACCATTGGCCGTTAAAGTAAAAAACAAGCACTTACACCACTCGGCCAACCATACTGATTTAGACAATGATCTATTTTATACTTCATATAAACAATCCTCGTCATGTCACAATTTTACGTTACGAAAAGAACTCTCCAAATAATTCAATCGTTTCGCGTTTGTTACGCCTTTAATTTCAGGCTGTTAAATCGAAAACGATGCATATAATGGCTATTTTCGAGTAAATAAATGTTCATTGTTGCTGTTTTCTCGCAATGTCATAACTTAAACAAAAATTTGAAAATTTGAAACTTTTTTTTTCAATTTTGTCAAATTACCAAATCGTGAAAAGGTCCCTTTAATGCAAAATGTAAATAGTGTGATTAGGCCATTGCCTTTAAGCAGACATAATAATATACTCGCATACATTTAATTTCGGCTCAGTCCTCTTATAGAACGGTCGAATCCTTGTATGTTTAAAGCTGGAATTGATATGTGTATAATTGGTTTCGTTAGAATATGTCAAAATATGTCAAAACAAAGCATGATTTCAAAATTGCAAACAAACGATTTTACTCAGATTGTATACACGTTCTTTTTTGTTATTTCCTGTTTTGTTCCAATTAATTAGAAAACCAACCCGGATGAGGTTTGCACAATTTCGTTAAATTTGACGGCATATTAGGTATTAAACAGTATTTCTTGTTATTGTATGTTATTGGAAAATTCATTACAATCAAAATAGATTTAGTTTGCACATGTCCGTCTATTTTGAAAGCAAACGATGTAATTGTCTCGATGATAACCGTCGCCCACTGCTCTCACTTCACTTTGCGAATCGTTACGCGTTATTATAATTACATTTAAATGAAATGGAGCAGGAGTAAAATGGTCTTGTTGCCTGTCTCTGGTATTCTGAACTCATTCAATACATTAGTGTGTCTTTTACGCAGTGTAGGGGTTACATGAGTATTACACTTGTCGCAATAATTTAAGCTGTCAACTTAGAAATATCAGAGACGTAGATGTTATCTACGTCTCTGGAAATATAGACTTATTGAAAAGTAATATGAACCGCGTGCTTCACTAACTTTTCAATGTAATAATTATTCAAAAAATTCAAAATCAAATTAAAATTTGAAATAATTATTTTAGGAGGAAAACCCAACACACACTTAAATATTATTAACAACATTAAATCCAACGGAATTCACATATATAGAAACTCAATATCATGTGAATAATTGTAAGCGGGGCTATAATATAGGAATTATTATACAGCAGATGTATCACCAATATATCCGTGATGTCCACTATTTTGTGTACCCTCTGCAATAAACGAACTCATCAGTTTTCATTATGCACAGATAATTCGATGTAATATTTAATTGCTAAAAAAATACGTAGTTTGTATTTTCAGAGTAACGCGTTTTCTTAATTAAAAATAAATAAATTTTGTGTTATATTAAATAACACAATGTATTTTTCACTGCCGTGTATCTTATCAGTTAATCCGTTTGATGTAACTATTTTTCTATTCTTTTTACGCAAAATTTATATTTGAATTAACACCCGCTGTACGTCGATAATCCAAACTGAGTAAGATAATTCAAACTGAAGAAACAATTGCGACAGAAATAAAGACTCCAGTCATTTATTTCTAAGAACACGTTTATTTAAGGTAAGTTGTGACATAATAAACGTTTCTTTTTGATAAAATATTATTTTGCCGGATACAATGCGCTAATAAACCCTTAACAATTAAAAACTATTACGTCGAAATAAAATGAATATGTTTGAAAATCTGGAAAAAGTAAATGAAATTGTCGAAAGTTTGAGGCCAAAAACAAATATTATCAAATATTTTTTATGTTTTAATGCTCGAACTTATGTATTAACCTTTCATATATGTATGTAAAAAATTTGATTGGCATAAATGCTCGAAAACGCAAAATGTTCGTATTTGTTTGGGTCAAGAATATACAAATTGGATAATTACCTAACTAGTGTATGGATAATTCCAAACTAACATTAATAAGTCGATGGATAATGACCAAACTGCAAGATGTCTTTATGTAAAGCTCTATGTAAAATGAACACTCTTCTAAATAATTCGAGATTTATTTAATTGCTGACAACAAAAGCATTTTAGCACATTGTTAAACAATCATCATACAATGATTTTCTTTTCTTTTCAGGTAAAACAAAAGATAATTGAAAACTACAGATGTTATTATTGTACAGAGTCCTTTAAATGCCCGAAAGAAATACTAATCCATAACACAACTAACCATTACGTAAAAAATATAAAAAATAAAGAACTAACCTTAGATGAAACAACCGGCAAATTAGGTTATTGGACAACAATATATGCAGATATTACTCCACAAAACATAGATGAACAACATCAGCAACTCACTATTGAAAATGGCGTTATCAAAATAAAAAAGTTAATCAAAGTGCCTGCCGATTGACCCGGCTCTAAAACTATTTGCCACCAGTTTAAAGGAGCGAATCGACGGTATTTTCCTATATAATGAAATATCAAATATTCACAATTACACAAAGTCCAAATTTTATTAACATAAAATCGGAAGGAATAATACGTAATTGATGAAATCGGAAAGAAAAATAGTTAAAAGTCCACAAATATTTTGCCAACCAAGGTTTCAACAGGGTTCAAAGTAATTCCATATAGAACTCGCAAGCTTTCTATGCTAAAATACTGTTAAAAGTCGTTTATCGTAAGTGAGCATGCGCATAGCGGGGTATTGTACAATTCACTCGGAAATATTTTACTACTACTTCAATTTTCCCGCGCCGGCGAAAAGGGTCACGGGGAAAACTTTTTATTATTATTAAAATACATAATTTACAGAAGATTTTTCATATCTTTGTCTGTGTATTGAGAAATCATTGAATATTTTCTTTTCAGTGTGTAAATATATTTCGGAAAGTAAAGTGCTATACTAGCCGTCGATATGCCCCTTTAATATTTGTGTACCATTCGATGCAAGTTTTCTGATATAATGTAGAATGAATCAGATCATCAGATCAGTAATGCCTCAAATAATATTCGAAATCTCTAATATGGTGACAAATATACGAATCAGCAGGGCAATTGCCACTTTAACCTGCAGCTTCTACTCGAATCCCTTTAAATCAAGTAATTAAATAATAAGTAGGGACCTTTTTAAATTTCTATGCTTTTCATGCTATCCAAAATGATATGAAACACGTGTTATGGCATCTTGGTTTACGTGGAATGCAAATTTTGCATGCTTATTTTGCTTCTAATCTCAATTGCATATATATGCAAGTTCCATTGAGATTGAGTTCACTCATAACAAATAAATGAATGTTGATGTTGGTGGAAAGTATTTTTTATATTCCATTATACACATCGTGGGATATTTTGGTTATAAATTGTTGTTTTCAAAGAATAGTATCCAACCTGTCTATGGAAAACATGTCCAATACATCGCAGTTTGTGCATTATCCATTTTGAGTTTGGTTATTATCCACATAAATTTTCATATCAGTTTGGATTTAACCATAAACTTTTATACCCGTCCTACAAACACATGATTTTAACACAGAAACACACTAGGTGTTAACAGTAAAATTTAAAGGACATTCATGATATAATTTGACATATCTCTGTAACAGTTTCGTTCGCTCTTTTGTCAATTAACTTGTAAATAATTTAACACATAGGTCGCATTTCATGAAAATTAGCATTTTTCGAAGACACATTTATCGTTTTTTAATAGAAAACTATTAAATCATTGCAAAACTCAAAACGCATGTGTGTGTGTCAGACATTCATTGTCACATGTGTGGAGCAATTACGTCCTTATAGTTACTAAATTAGCAGAAATGATAAAATAATCACCTACCTTTCAGTTTCAGTTTCGGCAGACATATTTTTCTTCAGTTTGAATTATCCAACTCAGTTTTGATTATCGACGTACAGGGGGTGATTAAGCTAAACGTATCCAGAATGCCATTGTAAGACGAATTAAGATTATGCTTTATTTTTTATTATTTTGCAGTAAACAGCAATACGCAGATTTAAACGGATTCGAACATTCTTTGAAGCTGGTAAAGCAGTGAAAATATTTAAAACAAGGTAAAGTCCAAGTAAAATGTTTTTACATACTTAAACATGCAACTACATTTACTGTTTTAAAGTTAAATCAAATTATTTATCATGGCGAGGTACACAAAACCTAATGGACCAGCTCTTCACTGCATCGTCGACTTATGTAAATATACTGTTGACACTTATTTATTCTGAAACTACAGCTTGAAAACTAATTCGTGTTATTTTCATTCGTGGGCCGATTTCATCATAAGCGGAAACACTTTAGCCCATTCGAGCAAAATGGCGTCATCCCAATCAATTTTGGGACCGTTTTAACCAATTTTCGGCGATGTTTTAACTTGGAGACTTTTTGACGGTTGTCGGCTCTTTCGGAAGCAAGCTCTTTCGGCCCCGGATTTTTCAGGCTCATTCGGCCCCAATTTCAGGCTCATTCGGCCTTATTTCCAGGCTTTTTCGTACTAGTTTGTAATTTGACTAAATACACAAAATCGTTTTGACTATAGGCATACGCTCTATTTTACTTATATATTTTATTATCTATTTAAATTATAATTCCACCTTTTTTGCATCAATAAAGAAATTAAAACAAGTGCTCATGTTTTAATGATTGTTTATTTTATCGATAAGTTCAATTACATGTCCACTAGTTTTTGCATATATACAGAATTGACAGAGACAAAATAAATAAAATGCAATCACAATAATTCAGGTGAGATAAACACAATACAATACTGTAAAAATTACATATATTCGAGTAAAGTGTCAAATGAAAGGGAAGATGTACATAAAATAATTGATTAGTTATTTGCCGCAACGTTTGTTTTGGAACAATTATCAATTTAGTTACATAAGCAGAGTAAAAAAATTGGTTCTAATCGACAGCATACACTTGTTTACTACGACCGCGTCTTTCATTATCGAGTGAACCCATTGCCTATCATCCGAACCTATGCCCGGTTTTATGACCTTTATCAGGTTTTAAAATCCATGTGTCATGAGTCACCGGATTAAAAATGCAATAAGGCCATTAGATTACTACACGTTTGCATGTTATGTCTCATTTCTAATTTTAAAAGCATTTTTTCAATATTTCGCGAGAGTCGTTAGAATTTTATTGTAAGTATTCGTTACCAAAATTATAAATGTATGCATACTAGTTCGGTTGAATTTGTTGATATCCACATACAATTTTCTAAAATTGGTATTGGTATAAACGAAACATCTGCCACAAACGTCACATGTGATACCATTCTGCAACGAGCGAACAGCCTTCTAACAAAACAAGCACGCGTTTATGATACCAATGAATACAATATTTGCTCTTTTATACGTTTGTTAAATAAATGCGTTAAGAACTGCTAAATAACCGACAAAAACAACAATGATCATATCAAACAAATACTCATCATTATCACCTTTATTCAAACCTAAGTGTTGTTAGTCTCTTTTCATTACAAAGTAATTTATACCAGTCTATAAATATATCACGAAGTATTGAACACCCATGTACGCGTGTCCCGATAAGAAAAAATATACATACTGATATTATCTTTCTAAAACTGTCTTAAAATGTTTCCTGTTTGGTGTAACATGCTGCTGGATTTCTTTAGTTTTATTACGCTCGGGTGATATACATCCAAACCCAGGGCCTACTTTGTCTGAGACATCTTATAACACAAATGCAAACAATTCCTTATCCATTTCCGATGCCTCTTCAACACATCACTTAAGTTTTATTCATGATAATATTCAAAGTCTATTCAAAAATAGATGTTCTGTATACAGGGCTACGTGATTTTGATATAATTGGTTTTACTAAAACATGGTTAAATAGTTCTATTCCATCTACTGATCTCCTTTTTGAAGGCTTCCACCAGCCAATTCGCAAGGATCGCCCATTTGACTCTTATGGTGGCGTTGCTATATACGTTAATAAAAAAATTGCCTTCAAACGAAGACAAGATCTCGAATTAAATAACGTTGAGTCTTTATGGATTGAAGTGTTCCCTTCGAAACATAAATCCATTCTTTTTGGCGTGTTTTATAGACCGCCTAGTGCGGATAGATCGTATATGCATTCTATTGAAGATTCTATAGGACTAGCCAGAGAAACACAAATAAATGATATCATTATTACAGCTGATTTTAATATAAATGCTATCGCCGAATTATCAGCACGGACAATTAACGAATTATGTCTACAATATGACTTAACACAACTAATTCATGAGCCAACACACTATACTGAACAAACATCTTCCATAATTGACTTAACCTTTGTAATCCGAATATCGTATTACTTTTTGGAACAGGCGAACCCTTTTTAGACCAACCTATTCGGTACCACTGCCCTGTTTTTGTTACATTACAATTTGTAAAACCTATACGTAAAACGTGTTATCGACATATCTGGCGTTACGACATTGGTGATTATTCCAATCTACGACAACTAATGACAGATACTAATTGGGGTCTTCTTAAATGCGAAAATTTTGATATTTATGCAGAAAATATTACCAGGACAATTCTACAAATTGCTGGTACATGTATCCCAAACAAAAATGTCTGTATACGTTCTCGTGATCTTCCCTGGCTAAATAATATTATGAAGGAAAAAAGTCGACAACAAAAGCGTTTATACAGAAAGGCCAAGCAATTAAATAGCGATATGCACTGGTCAAATTTCCGTCGTGTTAGGATTGAAGTCGTATTACTTTTACGTAATTAAAAAAATGAATTTTTTAACAATATTGCACGTAAACTAAAGTCATCTGACCTTTGCGTAAAATACTGGTGGAAAACAATTCGAACATTTATTCCTATTAACAAAAACACTTCAATTCCACCTCTTTTCGATGAACAATTAGGTATGTTTGTAGCAAATGACTCATGTAAAGCCGATACGCTAAACAGATATTTTGCAAACCAATATTCAATTGACGAAAGCAACCACGAACTTCCAATAATCAACAATTCAAACGCTAACACTCTTCGGAATATTCATATAACACAGGAAGAAATAACTGACTCAATCAAATGTCTTAAGTTAGGCAAAGCATCTGGTCCTGATGGAATTGATAATCGTATCCTCAAAGAAGCAATTATCAATTAAGCTACGCATTGTGTGATCTTTTTAACTCTTGTCTTAATACTCACAAAATGCCTTCTTGTTGGAAAATTGCCAATGTGTGCCCGATTTTCAAAAAGGGTGATCCCGCGGTAGCGTCCAATTATCGACCGATATCATTGCTAAATACTATTGAGAATGTCTTTGAGAGAATATTACATAAACACATTTTTAATTTTCTTCGAGATAATTCAATCTTTGCACCCACTCAATCTGGCTTCTTACCTGGTGATTGGACTGTAACAGGCCTGGCAAGGAGATTTTCATCTTACAAGTAATGCTTACATATATTTGTGATACATTTTGCAGAGCACTAGACAATGGCCTTGAGTTCAGAGTATTTTTTTTTTATATAAGTAAAGCTTTTGATAAAGTATGGCATAAAGTTGTATTATACAAACTACAACAAGCAGGCATTCGAGGAAATATATTATCTTTCTTGTCTAATTATCTTTCTGATCGTAAACAAAAAGTAATCCTACCGGGAGCGCTATTGAACTTCTCGCCGGTGTCCCCCCAGGTTCTATTCTAGGTCCACTTATGTTTCTTGTGTATATAAATGATATCATCGCTGATATACAAGCACACGTACATTTGTTTGCTGACGATACCAGTCTGTTCATGGTCGTAAATTCGCCAAACGAAACTGCAGCGTTTTGCAATCAGACATTGATAAAATATCCAGTTGGGTTGACAAATGGTTGGTAGGTTTAACTCCTAAAAATCCGAATCAATGCGTACATCTCGAAAAATAAATAAACCATCTCATCCACCATTGACCATGCATAACGTAACAATACCCATCGTTGATGTCCATAAACATTTAGTTTTTTTTGTCTGCAATGACTGTACTTGGGATGCGCATATATCATACATAAAGGAAAAGGCATGGCCTCCGTTCATATAATGCGTCGATTAAAAACAATGCTTGATAGAAAAACTCTCGAAAAAATATATTTTTCTTTTATAAGACCAATCATTGAGTACTCAGACGCTGTATATGATAATTGTACCAAATATGAAAAAATGATATAGAAAAAAATCCAAACCGAAGCCGCGCGAATAACGTCTGGATGCACACGTTTAGTCTCATTAGAAGAACTTTATAATGAGCTAGGCTGGGAAACTATCAGCCAGCGAAGACGCAACACACACATTAATATTAATGTACAAAATTAACTCTAGTAATTTACCAAACTATTTGCAATACCTTTTACCCGCTACAGTTGGATCGTTTAGCAAACACTCATTAAGAAATTCGTCACATCTCCAAACTATTCAAGCGGGAACGTCACTGTATTCAAATTCGTTTTAACCGTCCACTGTATTTGAATAGAATAATCTTCCCGATGACATCAAAAACGCTGAATCGATCAATTCCTTTAAAAAAACAAATATAGATAGATCAACAGACTCCGAAAGACGCTCTCAAATGTTATACACGCGCCTACGAACAAAATGTAGCGCCTTAAACGAACACCTTTTCAGACGCAATATTGTTACAACCCCGCTATGTCTATGCGCCATGAAACGACGTCATATTACTTTCTCGAATGCACTCGGTATGTACATATTCGCGGCGAACTTCTGAACTCAATATCTGTATATTCAGTACCCTGCATTGAAACTATTCTATATGGAGATAACACTTGTAACTACTTAATCAATACTAAAATAGCCGATGCAGTGCATACATTTATTATTAAAAGTAAGCGATATGATTCGTTATATGCTACAGAACGACGCTCAACTCTCTGTTCTTCGTTTGCACCAAACAAGTCCCTCTAAACTTATTTCATTTTCTTCCCATAACGGGGGGTGGTGTGGGTGTGGGGGTGGTGTGGGTGGGGAGAGAGACGGAGATAGAGAGAGGAGATAGAGACGAGAGAGAGACGAGAGAGAGAGAGAGAGAGAGAGAGAGAGGAAGAGAGAGAGATAGAGGAGGAGAGAAGAGAGAGAGACTCTCTCCTATCCTGAGAGCAGTAGAGAGAGAGCGGATAGAGCTTCTCGATACGCTATTTATAGTACGCTGATATGGTCGGTCTGAGTGCGGGTCTCGTATATCGTCGAGAATGCTAGGAGAGGAGCGAGATGAGGAGATAGGAGAGAGAGAGAGGAGGAGGCGGGGCGAGAGAGGTAAGAGGAGAGAGAGAGAGAGGCGCGAGAGGGGATAGAGGGGAGAGAGAGAGAGAGAGGGGAGAATAGCGGAGATAGAGGAGAGAGAGAGGAGCGAGAGAGAGAGAGAGAGATAGAGAGAGAGGTAGAGGAGGAGAGAGAGGGAGGCAGAGAGGCGAGGGAGGGAGATAGAGCGAGAGAGAAGAGAAGAGCTGCAGATAGAGCGAGATCCTAGTCTCGCTAAAATCCTATCTTACTCGACCTTTCTCCCTCTTTCATCTCTACTATATCTCCACCCCCCACCTCTCTCTCTCTCTACCTCTCTCTCTCTCTCTCTCTCTCTCAAATAAGTCTGGTCAATTTGGGCCCGAAAAAGCCTGGTCAATTTGTGGCCGAAAAAGCTTGGTGCCGAACCGACCTGATTTTTCGGACTGGGCCAAAGAGCTTTGTGCCGAAAAAGCCTGCGACCGTTTTAACCTGAGGCTGTTTGAATGTAATCCTTTTCGCATAAATCTACAAAAAGATCAATAATATTGACAATTTTGTTAAATGTGTACACCTAAATTTTGTAGACGGTCCTATTCTACTTTCTTTTAATCATATGAATGCAATGCAATCCTTTGAAATATTGTCAATTTCATTTGAATGTAACAATAATAGTGTCCAAAGCAGAGAAGTTATCTACGTTTGTGTCCGAAGTTATTCATTGATTGAAAAAAATGGCGAGAATTTTTTTTAAGTGGTGAAAATTAGTGGCGTTAACTTTTTCGGGCAAGCGGAACGCCTGCAACGTCTATCTTTCACCTTGTCTTACAATAGATAAGCATGGTGTTTTCCTGGTGGTGTTAAACACGTCCATGCTTACATATGAGTTGTAGCACGAGATGTGTCATGATATTAATCGACAAACAGAGAATGGCGTTATATGAATTTTATTTTGAATCACTATTTACATGAAACAATAAACTATACCCAATGATTCATTGATTATACATACACAATTCGACGACCACAACATGACATCGTGAACACATAAATACAAATGACCTGTAACAGGCCTGGCAAGGAGATTGTCATCTTACAAGTAATGATTAACAAACATGCAATTATATGATACAGCGCTATGTATCTCAGATTTCCTTGTCTCAGTTCAAACTCTTTATGCTCACTCAGTCAAATGTTGATGAGAGATTCACTTTAATTGTATCAGCTCATGAAAAGAGATTACCATTATTGTTTGAATGCAAATCATCTATAGAATTTGACTAGTTTCTCTCACAAACAGTTAATTACAATAATTCGGCTGTTTTTACGGGGTATGAATTAAAAAACACGTTTGGAAATGAAAACATTTGAACACAACATTGGCTTGATGAAAATTCTTTTACATATAAGAGTAAAGAAACTTACGTATTATTTGAAAACAAATCCTGGCATTTAAAGAAAATCAGTTGTAATGACGAGATTTATACCTGCTCATTTCAAGCAAACAACTACAGCATCATTACACCACCAGAATGTCACAAAGCTCTATTTGAATGTGTTTTTAACAATTCAAATATCTAAAACCAAAAAAGCACTTGACAGTGGGTACAAGAATGCCCATGTCTCTAAAGAGAAACCACTTGAAAATGGGTACAAGAATTATCATGTCAAAAAAAGACACCACTTGACTGTGTTTAGAAGAATATAATTTTCTCAACAAAATACCTTGGTCAATGTTTGCAGAATATTGTCTAAACAAAAACTCCCACTTTCTGTGTTTACAAGTGGCCATTGTCTTAACAAAGACACCACTTGACTGTGTTTACAAAAATTCCACACGATTCAAAAGAACACTCGTGTCTGTATTCACAAGAACGCTACGGCACTATCTTCTGATGTCTCCTCGCCCATATCTGAGGTTATCTTCCACTGATTATTGCGTCCGAAGTCGTACATCTCCCTGATGACCCTACACACCTGATCCATGCCTTCCTTGGACAGCTCCTGGTACTTCATGTACAGCGGCAGGGCCGTCCTGGCATCCTCCACGGAGTCATGGGTTACTGACTGGATAGTCAGCTCTGGGGTTAGAGAATACAATGTTACAGGTAGGAGTCATAGGGCACTGACTGGATAGTCAACTCTAGGATAAGAGAATACAATGTTACAGGTAGGAGTCATAGGGCACTGACGGGATAGTCAACTCTTAGGTAAGAGAAGACAATGTTACAGGTAGGAGTCATGGGTCACTGACTGGATAGTCAACTCTGGGATTAGAGAATACAATGTTACAGGTAGAAGTCATGGGTCAGTGACTGGATAGTCAACTCTGGGGTAAGAGAATACAATGTTACAGATAGGAGTCATGGGTCACTGACCGGATTGTCAATTCTGGGGTAAGAGAATACAATGTTACAGGTAGAAGTCATGGGTCACTGACTGAATAGTCCACTCTGGGGTAAGAGAATACAATGTTACAGGTATAGGGGTCATGGGTCACTGGCTGGATAGTCAACTCTGGGGTAAGACAATACAATGTTAAAGGTAGGAGTCATGGCTCAGTGACTGGATAGTCAACTCTGGGGTTAGAGAATACAATGTTACAGGTAGAAGTCATGGATCACTGACTGGATAGTCAACTCTGGGGTAAGAGAATACAATGTTACAGGTAGAAGTCATGGGTCACTGACTGGATAGTCAACTCTGGGGTAAGAGAATACACTGTTACAGGAAGGAGTCATAGGTCACTGACTGGATAGTCAACTCTGGGGTAAGAGAATACAATGTTACAGGTAGGGGTCATGGGTTACTGACTGGATAGTCAACTCTGGGGTAAGATAATACAATGTTACAGGTAGGAGTCATGGGTAACTGACTAGATAGTCTACTCTGGGGTAAGAGAATACAATGTTACAGGTAGGGGTCATGGGTCACTGACTGGATAGTCAACTCTGGGGTAAGAGAATACAATGTTACAGATAGAAGTCATGGGTCACTGACCAGATAGTCAACTATGGGGTCAGATAAAACAATGTTACAGGTAGGAGTCATGGGTCAGTGACTGGATAGTCAACTCTGGGGTAAGACAATACAATGTTACAGGTAGAAGTCATGGGTCACTGCTTTGATAGTCAACTCTGGGGTGAGAGAATACAATGTAACAGGCATGAGTCATAGGTCACTGACTGGATAGTCAACTCTGGGGTAAGAGAATACAATGTTACAGGTATAGGGGTCATGGGTAACTGACTGGATAGTCAACTCTGGGATAAGAGAATACAATGTTACAGGTAGTAGTCATGGGTAACTGACTGGATAGTCAATTCTGGGACAAGAGAATACAATGTTACAAGTAGGAGTCATGGGTCACTGATTGGATATACAACTCTGGGGTAAGGGAATACAATGTTACAGGTAGAAGTCATGGGTCACTGACTGGCTAGTCAACTCTGGGGTAGGAGAATACAATAGTACAGGTAGGAGTCATGGGTAACTGACTGAATAGTCAACTCTTGGGTAAGAGAATACAATTTTACAGGTAGAAGTCATTGGTCACTGACTGGATAGTCAACTCTGGTGTAAGAGAATACAATGTTACAGTTAGGAGTCATGGGTCACTGACTGGATAATCAACTCTGGGGTAAGAGGATACAATGTTACAGGTAAAAGTCACGGGTCACTGACTGGATAGTCAACACTGGGGTAAGAGAATACAATGTTAAAGGTAGGAGTCATGGGTCACTGACTGGATAGTCATCTCTGGGGTAAGATAATACAATGTTACAGGTAAGAATCATGGGTGACTGACTGAATAGTCAGCTCAGGGGTAAGAGAATACAATAATACAGGTAGGAGTTATGGGCAACTGACTGAATAGTCAACTATGGGGTTAGAGAATACAATGTTAAAGGTATAAGTAATGGGTCACTGACAGGATAGTCAACTCTGGGGTTAAAGACTACAATGTTACAGGTACGAGATATCATGGGTAACTGACTGGATAGTCAGCTCTAGGGTAAGAAAATACAACGTTACAGGTAGGAGGTATGGGTCACTGACTTGATAGTCAGCTTTGAGGTAAGAGGATACGATGTTACATGCAGGAGTCATGGGTTCCTGACTGTTTTGTCAACTCTGGGGTAAGAGAATACAGTGTTACAAGTAGGAGTCATTGGTAACTGACTGGATAGTCAGCTCTGGGGTAAGAGAATACAATGTTACAGGTAGAAGTCATGGGTCACTGACTGGATTGTCAACTCTTTGGTTAGAGAATACAATGGTACACATAGGAGTCATGGGTCACTGACTGGATAGTCAACTCTCTGGTAAGAGAATACAATGTTGCAGGTAAAAGTCATGGGTCACTGACTGGGTAGTCAACACTGGGGTAAGAGAATACAATGTTACAGGTAGGAGTCATGGGTCAATGACTATATAGTCAGCTAAGGGGATTAGAGAATACGATGTTACAGATAGGATTCATGGTGTCACGTAATCGTTCATAGTTCATGGACGACAAACAGTTACTAATAACGTTCATTTCTCTTAAATTACTATTATGTAGCCTATCATTCGATTCCTCGTCATGCGCATATTGTCATAATGACGGGATTTGCATTAACTACCATTTTGCTGTATCGCGTATGGGACAAGTCCGTCCTTTTCTATTAATGTTAATTTCTCTGCATAATGTGGGAGGAAATATTCAACAACACCATATATCAGTTTCTAGTCCAATTTAATGTCTAACATACTTAATACTTTCAGTTATACAAATACAGTCTGATAGCTACATGATCGTATCTTTCTCGATCCGTACGTCTCCAAGTCTAAACGCTGTCTCCTCGTTTCCACACCAAACATCTCGATCTATCGAGCTACACATAAACATACAATGATAACATTTCTATAATATATTTGATTGGTCGATTCTATGCGCGCTTATTGCTGGTTGGTTGAATTACAACCTAGGACTGGAGAAGTCATTATTCAAGTATGTACACGCTAATCAGCATTGTGATACAAATAAATAATGCAAATACAGCCCAAGCCTAGTGTCAATAGCATCGATCCCCTTTTGTTGTTAAACATACACCAGATCTAAATATTTAATATTTCACTTTGTGACTGTCATGTATACTCGCCATTGATAAACTTGTCAATATTTCTTACATAAAGTAAACCCAAATATTTCACCTAATTTCCTATCATTATGTGACAATGGGAACTGACTGGATAGTCAACTATGGGGTAAGAGAATACAATTTTACAGGTAGGAGTAATGGGTCACTGACTGGAAAGTCAACTCTGGCGTTAGAGAATACAATGTTACAGGTACGAGATGACATGGAGTCATGGGTAACTGACTGGATAGTCAACTCTAGGATAAGAGAATACAATGTTACAGGTAGGAGTCATGGGTCACTGACTGTATAGTCAACTCTGGGGAAAGAGAATACAATGTTACATGTAGGAGTGATTGGTCACTGACTTGATAGTCAGCTCTGGGGTGAGAGAATACAATGTTACATGTAGAAGTCATGGGTCACTGACTGGATAGTCAACTCTGGGGAAAAAGGATACAAGGTTGCATGTAGCAGTCATGGGTTTCTGACTGGATTGTCAACTCTTGGGTAAGAGAATACAGTGTTACAGGTAGGAGGCATAGTTCACTGACTGGATAGTCAAATCCGGAGTAAGCGAATACAATGTTACAGGTAACAGTCAAGGGTAATTGACTTGATAGTCAACTCTGTGGTAACAGAATACAATGTTACAGGTAGGAGTCATGGGTCACTGACTAGATAGTCAACTCTGGGGTAAGAGAAGACAATGTTACAGGTAGAAGTCATGGGTCACTGACTGGATAGTAAACTCTGGGGTAAGAGAATACAATAGTACATGTAAGAGTCATGGGTCACTGACTGGATAGTCAACTCTGGGGTAAGAGAATTCAATGTTACAGGTAGGAGGCATAGTTCACTGACTGGATAGTAAACTCTGGGGTAAGATAATACATTGTTACAGGTAGGAGTCACGTGTCACTGACTGCATAGTTAACTCTTGGGTGAGAAAATACAATGTTACTGGCAGGAGTCATAGGTCACTGACTGAAAAGTCACCTCTGGGGTAAGAGAATACAATGTTACAGGTAGAAGTCATGGGTCACTGACTGGATAGTCAACTCTGTGGTAAGAGAATAAAATGTTACAGGTATGAATCATGGGTCACTGACTGGATAGTCAACTCTGGGACAAGAGAATAAAATGTTACAGGTAGGAGTCATGGGTCACTGGCTGGATAGTCAACTCTGGGGTAAGAGAATACAATGTTACTGGTAGGAGTCATGGGTCAGTGACTGGATAGTCAACTCTAGGGTAAGAGAATACAATGTTACAGGCAGGAGAAATGGGTCACTGACTGGATAGTCATATCTGGGGTAAGAGAATACAATGTTACAGGTATGAGTCATGGGTGACTGACTGTAGAGTCAACTCTCGGACAAGAGAATACAATGTTTCAGGTAGGAGTCATGTGTCACTGACTTGATAGTCAGCTCTCGAGTAAGAGAATACAATGTTACAGGTACCAGATGACAATAACTTGCAGTAGATTACTTTCAGTCCATATGTAAGTTGACAAATGATGGAAATTATAATAGTATAATATGTACTGCTAAACAAAAACACTCCGTGTCATAATCAAATAAAGCCTGTTCACATTCCCGAGATTGCGCTCTGTACGAGTTACATCTCTTGACGATTTGAGAACAAGGCTGAGGATTTGGAATCTGGGATTGCATGTATTTGCATTATTATATTCAGGGTACCAAACGACAGTAATTACCACAAGATGTAAGTCAATAAATAAGTTGACCTGTAACGAAAATTATTATTGTATATGTATTGGTGATCATAAACAAAAGTGTTCAATAACATAAAATGTTGTTTCATTTGTAGATAAACGTTCCACACTTAAAGTTACTTAACTTTGTATAGTTGGTTATGTTTCCAATTTTAAGATTTTAAGATTACAACACTAAATATATTTATTCGCGTCATCTTTACAATGTTACTTTGATAGCCACTATGATTTTGTTAATTGAACAAAAATCATTTTATATTTTACTTGTATAATTGTCAAAGTAAATTTATCAAGGCTTATTTCATAAGTTTACATAATTAACAAACCAAATCAATTAGAATGGACGTTGGGTACCCATGAGTTGTGTAAGTGTCGGTAATAAGCATAACCTTTATAACAAAGTGTTATTGCCCATTGAACTGAATGTGGTCCTTCAAAGTACATGTATGTAGATGTTTTGTAAGAGATATTCAAATAGATAGTTTGCTTTGTAATTATTACCCTGCGTTAAATTTCAAGTGTTTAGTATCAAGGTTTGCTCGAAGGATTCAATTAGTTAATGCATATTGCAACGTACATGTGTATTCCCAAATGACCAAATATAATAGATACACTGTTAAAAATCCATTTTAAAATCTCTTGTTAATTGTTTCAGAAAATACATTTTCATAAAATGTATTCCATGTTTCAAGTTTATTTAGTAACAAAAAAGAAAATAGATGATAAATAAAAAACTCAAACATATTGGCCAGGAAACTGAGACCATGTGGTGTTCGCTCAAATGTGGTATCACTCAGTAAACTTGTTAAGATAACAAAACACAATCATATACAAGGCGTCAAAACATAAATCAGTCAACATTTATCATCAATTATTTTTATAACCTAATCATCTTTAAAACTTTAAAAATCTTTTGATTGATAAATATATAAGTTAAGATTAACAGCACATAAGAAAAATAATTAAAGTAACACATTCATTGATGACAAAAAGATGACACACACACACACACGCGCGCGCGCACGCGCACACGCACACACACACACGCACACACACACACACACACACACGCACGCACGCACGCACGCACGCACGCACGCACGCACGCACGCACGCACGCACACACACACACACACACACACACACACACACACACACACACACACACACACACACACACATGTTTGCATTCATATATAGACATCCATTTAAGTTGAGCTTAATGACTAATAGAAAAGAAAAAATGACAAAAGTAACGAAACCACGCAAAAGAAATAAAGATAAAAATTCTGACCAAGTTTGGTGAAGATCGGATAAAAACTTCTTGAATAAGAGAGCGGACACCATGCTGAATGTTAAAAAACGCACTAAGTGACCCCGTGACCTAGTTTTTGGCCCGGCATGGCCCATGTTCAAACTTGGCCTAGAGATCATCTGGATGAAACTTCTGACCAAGTTTGGTGAAGAATGGATGAAAACTACTTGAATCAGAGAGCGGACAACATGCTGAATGTTTAAAACGCACTAAGTGACCCCGTGACCTAGTATTTGACCTGGCAAGGGCCATGTTCGAACTTGTCTTAGACATCATCTAGATACAACTACTGACCAAGTTTGGTGCATATCGGATGAAAACTACTTGAATTAGAGAGCGGACACGGACCGACCGACAGACCGACTGACCGACCGACCGACAGACAAGTTCACTCCTATATACCACCTAAACTTCGTTTGTGGGGGTATAATAATCTCACAATGAACATGAAGTATATATATATGTTTATATTTACACTCATGTACTAATTATCTTCATATTTAAACAAATATATTTTTTTATACAGAAACTACCGACCACGCACTTTTTCCATACATGTTTTTCATGTCTTTTAACTTGTTTTTAACACAACTCTCTCATCTTAATAGGCAAGATCTATTATACAATATAATAATAAAGCTATTTGAAAACAATAAAAATGTGTGAAACAATATGCTCTCTCAATGTCAGAGGTTTAAACAATAGTGATAAAACAAAAAGTCTATTTAAATTGTTTGAGGAAAATAATTACACAGAGTGTTTACTACAGGAGACGCATACCAGTGATCTTACAAAAACTCAATGGCAATCTGAATGGGATGAAACACGCTTCTTTAGTGGGAAAAAGTAAAAATTGTGAGGGCTTGGTTATTTAAATAACAAATAAGGACAATTTAAACATAGGTGATTTAAAAAAATTAATACCAGGCAGACTATGTACAATAGATATTAATATAAATAACCAAGAAATAACCTTAATAAATGTTTATGGCCCAAATAATGATGACATAAGTTTGTTTGAACAACTTGAAATGCATCTTCTTCAAAATGTGGACAAACCCTTAACTAGATAAGAAAAACGGTGAACAAGATACACATACAAAATATAGAAACGCAATAAACAACATTATAAATTTATGTAACTTAATTGGCATATGGCGAGAATCTCATCCGGACCAAACACGTTACACATGGCACTCAAATGGAAAACCAGCCATATTTTGTAGACTCGATTACTTTTTAATTTCAGAAAATCTATGTAACATAATAAATAGAGCCAAAATAAAAAGCTACAAAACTGATCATTCACTAATAGAAATAACTATCGATAAAAAAATCAAAAACAAAGGACCTGGATACATTAAATTAAATAATACTATACTGCTAAAAGAAGAGTATCAAACGCAAATCAAACATGAAATACAGTCAGTAATAGAACTTAACAAAAATAGTAATCCACATACCTTATGGGAGCTGATAAAAGGGACTGTTAGAAACGTAAGTATAACATTTTCATCTGTAACACAAACAAACGGAATCAGGAGAAGGAGCATCAAATTATCAAAAAAATACAGACATTAGAAAAACAATTAAACAATAACACTGCTGATAATGAAAACATTATAAAATCAATTAGAGAAACAAAATTAGAATATGACAATATTATAGAAGGGAAAATAAATGGCATGTTAATTCGAGCAAGGGCTATACACATTAAATAAAATGAAAAAAAATCTAAATACTTTGCGAATGTAGAAAAACGACATTACGACAGTAAAACCATATACAAACTGAAAATAAACAACACAGAAATCAGAGACACACAAACTATATTAGACGAACAGAGGAAATTGTACTCAAACCATTACAGTAAAAAACACACTTAAAGTACAATAATAGTAATACATCAACTTTTTTTGAAACACACACACAACAGCAATCATGTTAAGGCTTAATAAATGAATACGAGTGTCTTACTGCTTTAAAACGAATTGGTGATAACAAAAGTCCTGGTTTAGATGGATTATCAGCAGAATTTTACACAGTTTTTTGGTATGACATAAAAATATATATCCTGAATTCTATTAACCACTCATATGTAACTGGAAACTTAACCCAACTTAAAAAACAAAGCATCCTCACACTCATTCCAAAGCCAGGTAAAGATTTAGAGTCACTAAACAATTGGAGACCTGTCACCTTTAAGCTTATTAAAAACTGATTACAAAATTGCAAAAAAGCAATAGCTAACAGAATCTCAAAAGTTATATCGTCAATAGTAGCGTCAAGACAAACTGGATTCATGAAAGGTCGTTATATAGGTGAAAAACATAAGGAACATTTTTGAAACAACCCAATACTAAAATAATACAAACAAACCAGGCTTGCTCCTTTTTCCGGAGTATGAAAAAACCTTTGACAGTTTAGACCACGACTTTATGGTTCAATGTCTTGTAAAATATAATTTTGGGCCTGAGCTGATACAATGGATAAAGCTTTTCTACAACGACATAAATACTATTATTATCGATAATGGTCACTTTTCTGTTGCCCCTTGTCAACCACCCTTTTTATTCTCAGCATCGAAATACTGTCAAATTATATCGAGAAAAATGAAAATATTAAAGGAATAAAAGTAAACGACCTTGACATAAAACAAATCCTTTTTGCAGATGACGCAACATACTTCATTTATGGAACTCATTCACTGCTTTAGTAAACGCAATACAAGACTTTAGTGAAATATCCGGCTTAAAACTAAATACCCAAAAATCAACAGTAATGCGTGGTGGTTCACTAAAACATTCACTTATTAAATTTAACGAGTACCCATAATGCGGCTCAAATGACAAAGCGACCGCGAATACGTCGTAAGAATAAGAGCCTAAACATAAATGGGTTGTCATGACTTTGGTTGAAGCGAAAGGTAATATTATGTGTAACTCACACGCAAAATAAATAACCATTTAGTGTAATTAAACTAACACAAACTTATTCAACTTGCTACGCACTTGATACACCTTGTAAAGTCTATTAACGTAGCTTAAGTTGTGTGCATGTAATAATCTGCGTGCTTTAAGCTTATACTCGTTTCTACATCCTTTAAGCGTATACTCGTGCTTGAAACACAAACCGACTACCACTATATTTTGTCACATGCTGTGATAATGCTGAAAATGGAACAAAAGCACACACATTACAAGTAAATAACCAATCTGCGACTTATCATGAAAAATCGTGGGATATTACATGTAAGGATAATACGGCCATTTGAAAATATATCTTGTGATGTATGTATTTGTTTTTATCCCTCAGTTGTTGCGAATCAGTTTCTCAAGAAAGATCCGAATTTCCTTCGCTTCCGGTCTCTGGTCAGGGTTGTCAGACCAACTTCTTTTGATAATTTCGATAAAGCTGTTCGGCGGCCTGTTCCGGTGGCTTAAACTCGGTCGCCATCCACCTTTCTCAGCACTTTGACGCTCGCGGAGCTTTGATAACGCGTCTCCTTGGAAACCGAGTCCGAGGATTTCCCGGTTCATATCGCTGGATACGTCGTGTCCGAACCACATTTCCCAGTATATAAGCGCCAGGCTGTAGATATCTATCTTGTTGGTCTGGTTTTCAGTGGACAATAGAACTTCCGGTGCCATATACGCCGGGGAACCGTTGCACGTGCGCACGTGCTCGTTGGTTTCGTTACACCAACATCGGTTATTTTTGCCACGTCTTCATTTCCGATCTATAATAAATATTTATTAATCATGTACGGACGAACAACAATACCAGGCTTTTACGAACTTAAATCATTTTATATTTTTATTGTAAAAGCAAATGTCATAAAGTATCAATTAACTGTCAAAACAACATCAATTATTTAAGTTTTTCGTTTGTCTGTTTTTCGCAGTATTCAACAGCATTTCAGTCATGGAATGGCTTGCAGTTTACCCGCTTAAACTTGACCTAGGTTCGCTGGTTCGCTGGTTTACTAGTTTAAATTTCAGATATTAAAGTCGGCAACGGGGAACTTCTCTATTTTAGAGGTACGGTAGCATAACGATGCAAATAATTTAATGAAAAATTGACCTAACCAAAAACCGCTATGTAGAAGGTGAAATCAAACAATATCAAGAAAATCAATGCTATCTTTAATACATGACCAAGACCACAATGCATTAGCCTCGTTCTGGAAAAACCGGGATTGATGCATGTGCGTAAAGTGGGATGAGCCTGTGAAGTCCGTGCAGGCTGATCAAAGACAACACTTTCCGCAAAAACTGGATTTAGTTTAGGAACACTTTCTTTAAACGAAAAAATCTATAGAAAGCGGAAAGTGTCGTCCCTTATAAGCCTGTGGAAACTGCAACGCACATGCATTAAGTCCAGTTTCCCAGAACGAGGCTCATATGTCCGTGAACTCACCAACACGTTTTCCAGCTTCATATCTCTGTGCGTGAAGCCCTTCTCGTGTATATACTCCAGGCCCTTAACGATGTCGAGGCAATGAGTCAGCGTCCTCTTCACCGCCGCCTGCCGCCTAGGGTGCTCAGGGAACATCATGCCAGGTACGTGGTTGTCCTTGTTAATGTCGTCTGAAATAAACCACATATTCAATCAAAGCGCTGAAGGCACTAAAGTTGTTCGCTATTGCATAATTTTAGACGCACTTCAGTTTTCAAAATTATGTTATAGCTTTTTATATCGCAAGTTTAAAATGAACACAACCAATTCAAATTTATAAAGATTGTGTCTTAAAGCTCAGGTCGAGATGTGTGTGCACTATTTATTCTCATATTTATGTTATAAAGATAACTTAGACTCAATAACAACAGTATGTCTCTTTTTTCACAATTTGTTGCTGGCAACCATCTTTAGAATTGTGTTTCCTTGCTAAAAATAACAAGCATATAATAATGTACATGTTGTGCTATGTGTATCTAATACTGTATCTATTTTCTTTAAATTACTGAGCAACAATTTTGCCAACATGACAGACTTTTAATGCAGCATTAAGCCCCATTTTCCCTGAAAGCAGCCAATATGTACAATATGTCGTCGCACAAACTGTTATAAACACTAGACTGGCCAATATCGTTGAACATGCCTCTCTACTTTAGCGTGAACTAACGCTCACACTAAAAATCATTTATATTGTTTGCTTCTCAGTAAAAGACCTTGGTATAGACTTCCTTCATATGAGGAGGCCATACAAGCGGAAAGTGTTGTCCCTGATAAGCCTTTTAGGACTGGATATTGATCTGGGATGACACTTAACGTACGTGAATAAAGACCAGGTTTTTGTGGACACGTTTATTCGTTTATTTCTGATTTGGGAAATATAAGAAATTTGCGTCGGTCATTTTCTGCTGTGTTTGTGTACCCTAAGAACAGTTTACGAGAAATACGAGTCAGTTGATGGACTCTCATAGTTCATGACGACAAATATTAACAGGATACTGAAACTATAGTTGCATCTGCAGGATATCATAACTTCGAGGTTCTTTATTTATGGCAAGTGCAACAATGCTCAACAATTAGAGACAGGAGCAAGGCACAAAACAACCAGAAATGAACACAATTTGTGTCATAGGCTTTAAAACGTGTTCAAATGACGTCATTACAGATCGTGGGTCAAGGAACTCGTTCATTATTTGCAACAATGCCAGACTGATTCCCATTTTATAACAATAGCAATAACACATTCAGAAACAGCTTAAACGGTACTCTATGTCCAACCATAATCACAAAAGCACAAGCTCTTCAGCGAGGCGTTACACAATATTTACAAATGTACACAAATGTACAAGCTCTTCAGCGAGGCGTTACACAATACTCACCAATGAACAAGCTCTTCAGCGTGGCGTAACACAATACTCACCAATGTCCAAGCTCTTCAATGAGGCGTTACACAAAACACACCAATGTACAAGCTCTTTAGCGAGGCGTTACACAATACTCTCAACTAAACTTGGCTCTTCAGCGAGGCGTTACACAATTCTCACCAATGTACAAGCTCTTCAGCGAGGCGTTACACAATACTCACCGATGTACAAGCTCTTCAGCGAGGCGTTACACAATACTCACCAATGTACAAGCTCTTCAGCGAGGCGTTACACAATACTCACCAATGTACAAGCTCTTCAGCGAGGCGTTACACAATACTCACCAATGTACAATCTCTTCAGCGAGGCGTTACACAATACTCACCAATGTACAAGCTCTTCAGCGAGGCGTTACACAGTACTCTCAAATGTACAAGCTCTTCAGCGAGGCGTTACACGAAACTCACCAATGTACAAGCTCTTCAGCGAGCCGTTACACAATACTCACCAATGTATAAGCTTTTCAGCAAAGCGTTACACAAATCCATGACCATGATCCAGACTAAGCCCGATGTTTTTTTCACGTACGTCGCGCCAAAGTAACGGATGATGTTCGGGTGACGCAATTCCCTGCCAAAGATTGATGCAGATTTTTATGGAAGTTTCAAGACAAATATTTATGAGTCGCGATCTGGGCAAACGGGGATTAAAGCATGTGTGTAAAGTTTTGTCCCAGATTAGCCTGTGCAATCCGCACACGCTAATCAGGGAAACACTTTCCGCTTTTAATGTATTTTTCGTGTAAAGGATGTCTCTTCTTTACCAAAACCCAGTTGAGTCAACAGTGTCGTCCTCGATTAGCACGTGCGGTCTGCCAAGGTTTATCTGGGACGACATTTTACACAAATACCCTAAGCCCCGTTTTCCAAGAGTGAGGCTAAACAAAAATATTTCGCGCCTGGCTAAATGTGCTTCTTTTCTTTTTATTAAAATATTATTTTATTAAGACTGTCGGTTCGGCATGTACGGGTTTGAACGTAATCCAAGAGATACTATGCACATTAATAGATTGATCAGACTTTATGGCGCATATTGTTTAGTTGAGTAAGATTGAGCACTGCGATGTATAGTACACCTGTCGAAATATGGGAGGCGGAAAACTACAACGGGTGAGGCATGGTATGGTATTGCGCAAGGGGGGGGGGGTTAGAGGGTTAGGGTTAGGGTTTGGGTTAGTGTTAGGGGTCGGGTTAGGGTTTGGGTTAGCCTTAACCCAACCCTAACCCTAACCCGACCCCTAACCCTTACCCTACCCTAACCCTTTTTTGGGGTTATCATCCCTGACCATGCCTCGCCCGATGTAGTTTTCCGCCTCCCTCGAAATATAGCCCAAATGGTTAAAGATCGAATAAGTACCCGTTCTTTATAGAATATGCAGTTATGTTATCCGAGTTGTTAAAGTTTGACAAATTTATCGCTATTTATGGAACCGAACACTTCTTGCTATGTTACGCAATCGTGAATGCTAGATGTTCAAAGGAAATATCGTTACTTATAAAACTTCTACCATAATATAACCCTTTTGCCGTTATCTAGTATTTTAAGTTATCGCTATTTACAGCACACTTACCGCATGGTTCTGTCCGCCATCAGTATTTCAGAAACGTTGTCGCTTTTTACAGGGCTGCTGGCAACCTGTAAGTTGATTAATTTTTTTTATATATTGACAAAATTATTGTTTGTAATCTTAAACTGGCGTTTTGTGTGACAGATTGACACTCTCGTATGTAAAAAATGGAACTAATGAAAGGACGAGATTTGCAAGCATTTGCACTTTGTCTAGTACCTTCAACGCCACTGGCCGACGCTTTCTCTTCAGTTCCGAACTAAAAACTTCGGCGAATGAGCCCGACCCTAGAAACTGTTTGTTGGCCCAGTCCAACTCTTCCAAGTCAAAGTCGAACTTCATGATCTTGTTCACGTAAAAGATGTCAAGGGAACCATGCAGATCGGCGCAGTCAGTGGCAAGGCTGGGTAGTTTCTCCTTGATCTCTTCTATCTGGGTCATGTCGTGCCTCAGCGTTTCGATAAGCTGCTGGTCGGCCTGTAATACCGTAATAATCGTAGTTTTCAGACACTTAGTGTGTTTACATCCTCTTTGACAGCTGAAATAATTATTTTTGTGACTCCAATTTCGAGAAGACAAGCACATTTTCCCCAATAATAATTGACTCTATACTTTTGGATACTTATTTTTTATCATCAATCAACAACAGGAAAGTTGGAATTATTTGCGATAATGGCAAAGTTTACCCAATAATATACATGTTAACTGCAATGTTTAAAATTTTCTCATAAAGTTCCTTCTTTCCCCTCTTTAAATTAAGCTTCGATAAGAGGTTTACTGTAGCAATGCACAAATTAGCCCTTCTGAAACTAAATATAAACGAAACGTTAAAACTTTTGGCAATCATATGGGGTTGGTGCACACAATCGGGACTTTCCTAGACCAAGTGCACAGCTCTTTGCTGTACACTAAGACTGCGTAAAGTCACTAATGTTACATATTGCTATAAAAACACAATCTTCTAAGTGAAAATTAATATGCATACATAAAAACTTCGCTAGGAACAACATAGATTCGATAAAGTACGGTTCCCATGCGGTAAGAATTATAATAATTAGTAAAGAAGGACACGGTGCTAGTATCACTAACTAACGAACTTACTTGCAGACAGATTGGTATTCGTTTAGCGGCTTCGTCTATATATTTGAAGAATCTTTCAAAGAACTTTCTCAGTTTAGTCGGCATGTCCTTGTGATCAAGGATGCTCCGCAAGTAAATCGTACTGGCTTTGGCCATGGTCGCAGCCTTAGTTGTAGGTGACGCCTTATCGGTATATGTTTTCCTGCATTAAAGGGACCTTTTCATAGATTTTGGCAGATATTTAAGTTTGTCCTTAAATAATTTATATTTATATTTGTAAACATTGGATCTAAAAAGCTCCAGTAAAAAAATAAGAAAAAATTAAAAAAAAAAAGAAGAAAAAAAGTAGCCCTCAACTGGGCTCGAACCACTTACCCCTGGAGTAAAAGTCTAACGCTTAGACCACTCGGTCATCCGTGCTCATACAATGAGTGATGTATTTTATACTTTATGTAAGCAATCCTTGTAGTGTCACAAAATATAACGACAACAACAGAGCTCTCAAAATTATTCAATCGTTTCGCGTTGCAACGCTGATAATTTTCAGGTTTACAAATCGTAAAAAGATGCATATAATGGATATTTTAGATCATTGGTAAATGTTCAGTATTACTGTTTCCTCAGAAATATCATAACTACAACGAAAATTTGCGAATCTAAACCAATTTTTTTTAAATTTTTGTCAATTAAGCAAAACGTGAAAAGGTCCCTTTAACGTAATAGCTCAAGTTAAAAAAAACGTCACAGAGTAAAATAAAATCCCTGACATTAATTTCCATTAAAAAAAGAACGAAGATAAGTGAAAAGTACAATTATAAAATGAAGAATAGTAGAACCAGGCTACAAAGTCATAAAGCATAGAACCAATTTATTTATACTACAGTCACAACATAACAAAAGGCCTCAAAACATATGATGCTAAATCAATTGTAATTAAAAACAACAACACTAAAATAAAAGCAACACAACTAAATACTATGTGACAGAGTAATTCCTTAATTATACATTACCGACAAATATGTGGCATCTGTTGTTTGGATTGAGACTTATGTATGTTAAAAGTAATTGCAATCCAGATAATGTTTTTCTTAAGTTGCATTATTGCTATATTAAAAAACTTAATGGACTTAAGCCGCTGAAAAGGGGAGGCAACTATAACAAAAGTGAATACAGATTTATTCACAATATACATTATTCCTATTCGGTGTATAGTTTCGTTGCCAAGCCCAAGGACCAACCTGAACAGTTCCCGGACCTCCTTGTTGTTGGTGTCCAACATACCGATACAGCTGACAGCGCCGCCTAGCTAGCTGTAAGTCCTCTCTACCTTTCCGGTCTTCTTGCCGAATATTCATCGTACAGGCATCACTTTCACCGTCTGCATCATTCTCGTCTGGCCTTTGCTGTGTGTTAGGAACTCTGCAATTCACAGAGAGATGGTTTAGGGTGAAACTATTAAGAAGGATGTTGAAATGTTTGTCAGTTACAACATTTACGCGCTCAATTCTATTTTTTTTTATAAAAATGGAAAGATACAAGATTCAGATGAACAGCGAATATGCCTTAAAAAACTACAGGGCGTTTATTTTATTTTTTTAATGCACAGTTAGTTTTCAAAAAGATGGTCACACATTTAAGTAAAACATACAAGAAAGTGAGACGACAGAAAGTGCCGCCTGACACTGCATGTAACGTTGGGTAAATTAATGATGAATAAAATGCCAAATGATAGCATTTGTGATGACGCAATATCCATATATGAATAGTATCAATTGTCAGAAATACTTTCTCTGATAAACGTGTTATGCCTTTCCCATGATAATTTTCTGGGGTCCGGTCCTGAAAGTGGTTGTTGTTGGGCTAGGAAACCCCCTTCGCCCTCGTCCCCCACCTTTTAAATTGATTATTACGTACTTGCCAAAAGACGTAGACCTGTGCTGTTTTGGTCTTAAAATATATATGTACCGCAATGTAATTGTTGATATATATGTGCTGATCCTTATTTGCATGTAAATCAACGTGCTCGTATAATGTTACTTGTGAATATATATAGTTTCAAGCTATTTCTTAGTCGTAATATAGAACAGTAGGGAAAGAATCTTAAAACGAAAAATGTCACAGTGGCGTGGTGGATATGGTGTCCGCTTAGCGACCGGGAGGTCAGAGTTTCGAACCCAACTGTAGGAGCGTTCTTCAGATCTCGATACCTGAAACCAGGTTCTGATGGAAGGCCCAGGAAACGGACTCGATAGCTTTTCAATAAGCCTAAGGCTTATGATATTGAGGTAAAATAAATAAGTTTAAACTTAACTAATACAAACAATAGGACATGAATCGTAAAACGCAAAATGTTATCCTACTTTCAATGTCCTCTACTTGATGATTAAGAAGACCGAACTCTTTTGCGAATTGATTAACGATCTCGACGTCGATGCCTTGTAAAATTCTGTTTTCCCTTTGCCATCCGTCGATTGCATCGGCAATGCAAGTGGAGATTTTCATCGCAGCCTCGTCCACAGTTCGCTTCCACTTCCGGTCCACCTTCGGACAATCTCCCTCGTCCTCCCAGTTACAGAGTCTGGAAAGGATACGAAGTAAAAGCGTTAACACTTTATTATATTTAAAGCTTTTCTATGTTCTTCTATAGGCAAATCAACACTACTTCATCAGAGTTATATATTGTTGATATCAGTTCATGTATTCGCAAAAACTAAAGCCACATCAATACTGATGAGTCATATATTTTAAAACTGAGGAATAAAGACGTGCAATTAACAAGACCGCCTTTCATCATACGAACCTCGTTCTTGGACAATTGGGCTCAACGCATTACCTAAAGTGTCAAAGTGTCGTCCCAGATTAGCCTTTGCAGTGGGCACAGGATTATCAGGGACGACACTTTCCGCCTTAATTAGATTTTCGTTTAGAAAATACTTCATTTAAAGTAAACATTCCATAAAAGCGGAAAGTTTCGTCCCTGATTAATCTGTGCGGACTTAACGGGCTAATCTGGGACAACTCTTAACGCACATGTATTAAGAACCGTTTTCCAACAACGCGGCTCATATAGGCTTGTGACACGTACCTGTTTTGGAGATTTCTGTTATTGAGGGCATCTTGTACGGCTTTTGTGATTCTGAAGATTTCATATTCCATCTTATCCCTGAGCTTCTTCACACACTCGTCAGTGTCACGCTGCAAAGACAAAGACAAAGCATATGATTATCGCTGTGTGAAAACGGGGCTTAATGCATGTAAGTAAAGTGTCGTTCAATATTAGCCTGTGCAGTTTACATAGGTTTATTAGGGACGAGCCTTTCTGAATGATAATAAATTTGGTTAAAAGGGAGTCTCTTCTTATAAAAAATCCAGTTTAATAGGAAAGTGTCGTCCCGAATTAGCCTGTGAGGACTGAACAAGCTAATATGGGAAAACACGTTACCCACATGCATTAAGAACCGTATATCCAGAGCAAGGATCATACCATGTAACAAAAGCTTATAAGATTCTATCAAAAGTACTTGGGGATCGATGTCACCGTCTTATATAACAACAGTCAAACACTTGCAACCTTATAATTTTGCAACATTAAAAAAACTGCTCATCAGGCCAAATAAAGGGACGGTGTGTTTAGAGTTATCAAACAGTTGACATAAATCTATTGCTCCACTTGTCACCGTATTTATTGTGTTCTATAAGAACCGTGTGCGTCTCTTACATGCATTAACCTGTATTTGATTGAAACAAACATTGGTTCAGAAGAATATATTCAAAGACAATACGGTCCATTTGTGGAAAGAGACCAAAGCTCTTGGTAAACAAAAAGCTACGGATGCCATAACACTAAGGGGTTTCATTTTCACAACCAAATAAAAAGTGTAGAGTTATAACAAATCTCTTGATTACTTGGAGGTCTGATACGTGACTCTGCATTTCCGTGTACTTCCGTTTCACCCCTGCCGCCGACATTTCGTGCTGCACGCCCGTCACACGTAACACGTAGGAGGTACGAGATAAAAACGCCGACAACCACCTGGTAATTGACTAGTCAGAATCAGAACTCTTGTTTAAGTTATAGAATTGGGTACAGCGTTGTCCCAGATTCGCCTGTGTGGATTGCAGATAAGCCTGTTTAGCTCTTAACTTGATATTTACTGAGAAGAGACTTCCTTTTAACGAAAAAATACATTAAATGAAAAAAAAATGCATTAAAATCATAAATCTCGGCCCTGGTTAGCATGGGCGGACTGCAAAGGCTAATCTGGGACTTTATTAACGCATATGCATTAAGTGCCAATTTCAAAGAACGAGGCCCAAATGTGATGGCGACATAATAAATATAATGAACGTTTATTGTATTCGAAAAAGAAAAAAACAAACATTAAACACACAGCTGACCATTTATGAAATATTGCACAAGTGATTTGAAAAAGACATATTTCCTTTAAAGACAACACAATAATTTAAAATGGAACACAAATCTAGTTTAGTATCAAAAATATAACGTATACTCAAACATCGTTCGCTTTGGAAGTTACTGTATTCTATAGGTCAAAAACAATTGTTGTATGGATTGGTAAGCACAAATAAAGATCTTATACCATAACATCAAAATGGCAATTAAACTGAGTGCAACACAGCTTTAAACTGCTTTGTTTAAATTTACATGTTGATCTGTCAAAAATATTTGAAATAAATTACAAGGAAAAAAATGTTAAAATGTAAAAATATCCTGAAAAATTAGAAAAGAAGAATTGTGTACACCAATACGAAAAATTGTTTATGTTTCAAAACTTATTGTGTCATTACTTAATGACTTGTTCATATCACTGCCATACCCACACATTACCATTTTAAATTCAATAAAAAATTCTATTTTGACTTTTATTTTCGACGGGCATAGTAAAGTGAAGTTTACAACAATGGTAAAATAACATAGTGAAGGAGGTTTAAACATTAACAATTTGGATGCATTTATTCCCCTATTGAAACTTATATGGTTATAAAAAAATCAATCCTTTAGAGAAAATTGGATATATATCACACAACTATATTTTGATAACCATAAACTTTTAATTGCAGTTATCAATACGCGTTAAATAAACCTAACACAATTTCAAACCCTTTATTATCACATGCTATACCCTGTTTCCCATCTAATAAAACCATTACATATTTTTTTATATTACACATGTGTCATACAACATTTTTAAGCGTTTTCATTGGCTTAGTTTTCGTTTATTGACCAATCGAATTTTGTTATTTTGCTGAAAAGACGTTGCAACGTAAAATGACGTCACGAAATGTAAACAACATTCGGGATTAATCATTATGTTTGCGTAAATATTTATTTAAAATACCATATTTTATTAAACTCGTTCAGGAAATTCGTAAGTAAGCTCGTCAAAAGCTCGCTTACTAACACAATTCCTGAACTCGTTTAATAAAATATGGCATGATATGACAACTCGTGTCAGATCCTATATTTATAATAAATACGAAGTAAAAGTAAAAGAATTGTTGTATTATCGACCTTTTTATCATCCAAACATATTGACATGAAATGAAAGTTTTTCTTGAAGTCATGGTTTGATGTTAAAATTCACTGTGTAGGTAATATTTTATAAAATAGAACCTTTATTTCTGTTGATGAAATAACTGAAGGGTACATTTTGAAAATAAATTTAATTAACTATTTAGGGATTATTACAACTTATATTATAAAGGAATCTGGCGCAAAAAGACAACATAATATTGTAAATAAAAACAATGTCCTTCATTTACAGCAAAATGGGGTAAAACGCTCAATACACTAATTAATGAAAATTAAGAATTTGATTTGAACTGCATTTTTGGCATACCCTTGTTAACAAAAGAATAAAAGTTACAATGGTACGGTGCTAACAATACAAAATAATTCTATGGAACAAATAGTCTTTTGAACAAAATGAAATTTACTGATGCTCCATTATTTTCTTTTTGTAAACAAATGAGGACAATTTAAAACATTTATTCTGTTAATGTCAGATATCTTAAGCATTAACTGATGATATATTACCAGGGCATGGTTTCCTTTCATGAATAAGACAATTTTTCTCCTTGGGTATTTAACAAAATCAGCTAGAGCCGTACATAATGTTATTTTCTTTATTCAGCTATGCTTATACACGTGTAAAAAAAATAAATTCACCCCAAGCAATACAGGAGCCAAAACATACATACTTATGAATATGATAACTTAAGAAAAATATCTCTTTCAAAAAATAGTTCAGAATCGTTTGACAGTGAATTAGAATAGTTTAATACCATTGCAGAACAAACTAAGTATTTAAATTTAATTATTATTGTTGTTCTTTACAACTTTGTACAAATACTATTTTAAACTAAAAGAATCACTTTGTAATATTAAAAGAAAAGACTAGATTCACGAAGCAGCTTTATATGCCCTATGAAATTTAAAAACAAAAAAAAAACACAAATCAACCTGTCTCATTCAAAAGCACTTTTGCCTTACAAATCGCGTTAACACGGAGTGGAATCATTGCGACCATAACGCTCGTGTTATGATCGTAAAATGTCGCAATGCCGCTTCCGTTGAGGTGGCAATTTCAAAAAATGGATGCAAACGGTGAGTACGATTTTGTTTTTTACGTTTCCCGAAGAAATACAAACCTTAATTAAGAATTAGGGGAATGCCATTCGATACGAATCGTAATATTGTTTACTATTCTGGCAAAATTATTGAGAAAAATCCGATATCCTAACCTCAAGGACTTTACAAAGGTTGGTTGATGTGATGTTGACAATGAACAAGTTGCATATTTTTACGATATTATTTTACTTTTGTACAGAAAATCCCATTTTATTTCGTTTTTAATAACTATGCTCGGCTACAAAAAATATCGTTACCTCTGCTAAAACGAAGACGTTGTACCCGTTGCTTTGAAAACATTGTGGTTGCGAGGCACATGTTGTGGTCGCAATTTATTTTTGTGGTGCTGATGTAAAGGTTAACAAAAGGATAATTGAGTCTTTATGTCTGTCTCTTTGTCTGTCGCTGTGTCTGTTTGTATGTCTTTCTCTGTGTATGTCTGTTTGTCCCTCTGTCTGTCCGTCCGTCCTTGTCTATGTGAAGTCCAATAACAGTATACACATTGCAATATTTGAAACGCACTTGATTACAGAGTTATTTACCTTATTAACAAATGTATACAAATTGTATACACAGCTGTATTTTGTGTAGGCTCTATATGATGTTCAGAAGACAAACGAGGCATTTAAAGTTTACATCTCCATTTTATTATTCCGGATGACGATGAATTTCCTCATTGCCAGATCTGTTTTAAAAAGGCCAAGTTTTACTTTGCTACTAACGTTATTCTCGGCATTAAAATACAATTTAAATACGTAGTAGGTTATTCACTTGATAAATGAATATAAAGATAATATAGATAACTTTTGTCGATTTACTTGTTTACGTGATTATGATATTAATAACATTACATTTCCATGTTTAAGAATCTATTAAAATTAGTTTTTAAATACGTAGAACAGTTTCATGGCCCGAGTCTAGAGTTCTCAAATGCAAATAGGTTTGCCTTCCGTCCGTCCGTCCGTCTTTCTGTCCGTCATTCCGCAAAACTTTATAATGCGGTACATCATTATGAATGAACCGGTTTCTCTTATGAAATATGATGTGCATAAATAGAAATTAAACATTTCACCAAAACGGGGCCCTGCGATAACTGTAATGCACTGAGGGTACTTAACAAACCTAGTATGTCACATGGGTTGTTAATCAAAGGCTATATGTATAGGATGTATCGTCCTGATTAAATAATTTCTTGCTAAACTGTCACGTTTTATACTAATAACGATTAGGTATGTTTCAGGTCGCAACGTGGTTACGCCGACATCAAACAAACGCCAAAAGTTCTTCTGCAACTTCTGTGTAAAGGTTTTGAGTGCAAAAGCCATAGTCTCGTTCCATATCAAAAACAGCCATGAACAATCAATTTGCAACTCGCTTTGTCTTCTCTGCGGTAAAATAATCAGCACAGTTTTTAACCTGAAAATATATCAACGCGTCGTACACTTGAACAAAAGGCCTCATAAGTGTTTGGTATGCAACAAATCACTCGCTTGCAGGCGAGACATTAATGAACATATGAGCCAGTCTCATGGAAAAAATACAAGTGTGAAAATTGTTGCAAGGAGTATGCGTACAAACGAAGTTTTGAACGACACGGCTGTGGGTGGCAGACAAAAACCAGAAGTCATATGTGAAAAGTGCAACAAGAAATTCTGGTCAAAAGGAACGATATGAGAGCGTAACACACCAATCACAAATTCGTGTGTGAGCTTTGTGGCTATTATTTTGAATGGCAATCGAGCCATGGAAGGCATATGAAAACTGTCCACAAAGAAGACATGGATTTGCAAGTCAAAATCTTCAAAACGTCAGTTTCGTTAATTAATGTTTTTTCTGGCGGCAGAACAGTCACACAATTGAGGATTAAAAAGTTCAAACAAACCACAATTGTCTCGCAAATGATATGATGCCACTTTAATTTCTTTAACATAGGAACTATGTTTAATCGTTTAAATAATGTTGATTTTTGTTTTTTGTTTAATGGTATTTGAACAGTCATGCATATTTTATACTATTAGATTATGGGCAATTTCAAAAAGTAAATTTCAATCGAGTAGGTGTTATCCAACATATTTTGCATTTGTTTATTTTTAAACACCATTGTCGGTGTGCTTGTACAACTGTGTAAAAACATTCTAGCTATATTTTTATTTCATTCAATATGCAATATGTTCTAACAAACCAAACTGTTTTGAATCACAAACCATAACAATGGTGTTGTTTTTTTCTTAGACATGTAATTACATTTAGTTTTTTTTTTGTTTAAGTTCATGTTAGAATGAAATTAGTTTGTTGCATAAATTAAACAATTTCTTAGTTTTAAGGCGCATTTCACTTTCTGTGAAGTAACAGAATTGATGATCAAGCTAAAGTTCTCGTAACATTATGTTTGAAAGCCGTTTGTGTTGCAATATTTGTATGTTTATTTTATTCGTTAAATAATTCAATAGGATACTGTTTAAATATTCATATGCGGTCTGTAGAAGACAAACATACCGTAACTTGGCATCGTGTTATATCCATCCTAGAAGTTGGTATAAAGTTACAATTACAATAAAATTACAGTTCGTTGTAACAGTTTTGTAAAAGAGCATGTTGGGATTGAAAAGAAACAAAAGGACAGACAGACAGACAGTTTATTCCTACTTATACACAAGTACATCGTCTTCATACTAAAGTATATACATGTTTTTTTCTGTCACGTAGCTAGGTATAACAACACAATATTAAATAGCATAAAATACACATTTACGAGTACATATACTAATAAACTATCAAGGCGGTAATGAAATGTATTGAACAGTATTATTTAAATTCGTATTTCTAATAACAAGAGCTTCTTTGATATATTTACATACATTGTAAATAACTGATTTATCACAGGAAATTAACAACTTTTGGAATTTATATACTGATGGGTTAATATAAAATATACGGTCTAAATATTTTTTTATTAAATCCGTGTAACGACGGCATATACATATAAAATGGTATTCATCCTCTAAATCCAAGTCATAACAACATAAACAATAACGTTCATTTCGTGGTATGTTATTTTGGGCGTATCCGCCCGTATGGATTCTCAACAGATGCGCAGGGACTCTTAATCTTTCAAAAAATAATCGCAAACGTCTAGGAACTAAGTCTAAATATGCTTCATAATCCAAACAGCTTTTAATAACTTTGTAAATCACTAAAACAGAGCTATTATTCATTTTACCGTACCACTCTTGTTTAAAATTATCAACAAGTCTACATTTGAATTCGCTAATAAAACTATTAACTTGTACAACGTTTGGATTTTCAAAAACATAACTAAATCCATAATTATTTAACAAATTCTTTACATTTGAGACCCAGTTTGTACAACCTTTATTACAATCATTCAAGGCTTGTTTGTATACAGTTTGCATTATGATATTCTCATTGTTGAGAACCTTAAACCAATATTTAACAATTTTAACAAATCTGTTTACATACAATGGGAATCTACCTAATTCTTCATCAACAGCAACATTACATGTATTTATTTTCACCTGCAGCAATCGTTTACAAAATTTCAAATGTATACGTTCAATATCATCTGACTTGGTGAAGCCCCATACTTCTGAAGCATAATTTAATATAGAACCCACAAATGAGTCAAACAACTGACAAAATATTTTTGGTTTTATGTCAAATTCATTGCATTTAAACAATAATGTATTCATGGCTTTAAGGGCTTTACAAAACAAATGCTCCTGAGTAAGTTTAAAACTTCCGGTATAATTTAACACTGTGCCTAAAAAAATTAAAGTTGTCGACCACTTCAATAACATGACAATTGTATGTCCATTTTTCGTTATCTTTTAGTTCGCCCCTCATTCCGAAAAACCATTATTTTTGTTTTCGCAGTGTTTACATTTAACCCCCAAGAACTGCAATATAAGTATAAGTTATCTAAATGAGTTTGCACTTCAGCTGGTGACTTGCCTAAAATAGCCATGTCATCCGCAAATAATAATAAAATAAACACAATATCTTCTATATTCAAGCAAGAGTTAATGCTATCTTGTAGGTAGAGTTCAATGCCTTCAACAAATAAAGAAAACAAAATCGGTGACATTACCTCCCCTTGTCTCAGGCCAGCAGCATAACTAAAATAATCTGAGTAAGATGAACATGATTTAACACGAGACTTGACATTTGAATACATATCATTAACTATTCTAGCAAAAGGGCTGCTTGATATTATTTATGTTACGCCTACATTGTATGTATGTTTTAATTACGTTAAAAGTTTAATATATGTTTCGGTATGCTTCAGTTTATATTGTATATGTAATTAAAGACAATTTGTTTGTTTGTGTTTTTCTTTAAACTGCATAAACTATATGCTATTGATATAAAAGAATATGTTTTAGATTAAACTGTATAACATATAATATATGTGTCGTGTTCTGATAAAACTGGGCATAATACATGTGCGTAAAGTGTCGTCCCAGATTAGCCTGTGCAGTCCGCACAGGCTAATCAGGGACGACACTTTCCGCCTTAACTTGATTTTCGGTAAGGAGGGACTTCCTTGAAACTAAGATACCATAAAAGCGGAAAGTGTCCAATACAATCAGAATGAGTTAGTATTTTTCATTTAATAACATATGTCAAAGCGTCGTTGTTGTTGTTGATTGGATGATTTTGTGCCTGGCTCAGTCAGTGTAATTCACTGGTAAGCCGGGTTCAAGAGCAATAGCTACTTTCGTTTTCTAGTAAATCAAATTTAGGGTCAAAACAGTTGTTGCAAAGAAATTATTTACTTTTGGAATTAGTTTTTAGTTTTTAGGGGTAAGTGGTTGCATATGAATGCATTATATGACATGCCTCGTTGTTTTAAAGGAATAGGATGCGAGCTATCGATTAAGGGAAGAAACCTTTAAAAAAAGTTTTAAAGTACATCCAAGATTTATTCGGATTGACAAACAGGCTAGAAATATGGCTTGGTTTTCGCTCGACTGTGAGTAAACGGCTGGACAGATTTATTTGCAGTAATCATCTTTAAAGGTTATTCAATTGCCCATAAAAGGAGCAATGGATGCTTTGGATTAAGGCTATTTTTGACATTTCTGCGGCCAGCGAAGACAGGTCAATGCTAAATTCTAGTTAATGACCTTGTTATAATTCCAATATTAGAGGGGTTGGATTTTTTTCATGCCCATTTGTCAATTTTTCTCACATTAAACATGATTTTATATATTTATTTAAATATATTGGGCTCCTGGGCCCATATACTATCAAGGGCACGTTACTTCCACCTGTGTTAATATTTATCAGTTACTATTAAAAGTATGTACCGTATTATTGTTGTGCGCAAGTTTTCTCCCTGCGAAAGTTGGACACGGAAGAATTCGCTTCTTTATACAAAATTCATTTTTGTTGTAAAGCATTTCACATATTGGGTTATATTTTATATAAAGATAACTGCTTATATCACAGACAACATGTTGGAAAACATTGATCCGAAATAAAGCATTTAATTTTTGTATTTTTTTGAGATGTGATTAATAATTAAAAAAACACACACTCGTGACCTGCCAAACGAATCGTGCGTTTAACCTAAGTATATAAAGAAAAATCTTTGCGTTGTAAAACTTGCACAAATGTTACAAATAAATAACATTCTAGCGGGCACTATAAGATACGCGCGCATCTAGTCAGCGGGTGCTATTGATGTTTTCTATTGCTTAAATAGCGACCGCTGACTAGATGCGCGCGCCTCTTTACAGGGGACTTTCCAAAATAACGGACCTGTGATGTTTATATACGCAGAGAATTTAATGTATGTGGGGTAAAGTTAAGTATACCATAAACAGATCTTCTTTCAAACGACATGAAAAGTCATTATGATAGTTTATAATAGGCATCGACATACATATATCTTTTTAAATACTCACGAGTCAAAAAAGAGCAATCAATGTCGAGCTAAAAAAAATAACACAAAACTTGATTGAATTTGAAGGAAGCTTATGACGAGTGTAACATGTACCAACCATCACAAGAACAGTTGACATTTGAAGTAAGCTTATGATGAGCATAGGCGTCTCCAAGGGGGGAGGGCGGACGCGGCGTACGCCCCCACCCCTTAAAATCGTCAAAGTAAAGGCTATATCTATCCGTATTGCGTATAAACTAGATGGCATTTGAAGTAAGCTTATGATGAGCATAGGCGGATCCAAGCCTGTGGGGGGGGGGGCGGACGCGGCGTACGCCCCCCGCCCCCCCCCCAAAAAAAAAAATTGCCAAAGTAAAGGCTATATCCATCCGTATTGCGTATAAACTATGCACTTTTTTAGCATTATAAGAAGGTGCTTTGGTGAAAGTACAAAAGGACATGCTCGAGAAGTGGTTGTCGAAGCCTTCAAAATCACTTATATCGTGGAGCTTCCGGGGAGCTTTGCCCACCTGGACCCCTAAGCAGGGCTTTGACCCCCAGCAAATCGTTCAATATCCCGCCCCTAACCAGAAATCCTGGATCGCCCCTGATTAGTGTAACATGTATCAACCATCACAAGAAAAGATGACACTTGATGTTAGCTGACACTGAGTGTAACATGTATCAACCATCACAAAGAACAAATGGCCCTTGAAGTAAGCTTATAATGAGTGTAACATGTATCAACCATCACAATAACAGATTCAATTTGAAGTAAGCTTATGATGAGTGTAACATGTATCAACCATCACAAGAACAGATGACATTTGAAGTAAGCGTATAATGAGTGTAACATGTAGCAACCATCACAAAAACAGATGACATTTAAAGTAAGCGTATAATGAGTGTGACATGTATCAACCATCACAAGAACAGATGGCATTTGAGGTAAGCTTATGATGAGTGTAACGTGTATCAACCATCACAAGAACAGATGCCACTTGAAGTAAGCTTATGATGAGTGTAACGTGTATCAACATACATTTAATAAATTAAAAAAGTATGGCTTAAGAAGTAATGGTAAACTTATCATAACATAACATTTATCTATCTTCAAAACACCCCACTCCATCTTAGGTTTGCTTAAAACGGCTAAGGTTCTTCGGGGGTGGGGGGGGGGGGGGGAGGCGTGCGGTTCAGGTTACACAATACCAATGGCAAAAACTTTAGTTCGTCTTTATTAATTAACGTGAGCATCTTACTGATTAAGAATTCTTTTTAACGACGTTTGAGTTTTGTTTAAACTAAGGTACATACATATACCGTTAATTTTATCAGCATCGTAGCAAGACTCGTGATAAACTTTATACAAATTTTCAAAACATATTCATGTATTTATATGAAATTTGCCACGCTAAATACAAATTATAATTTTCAACATAAATACGAAGATTCGTTGTTTAAAAACAACGGCAATATAAAGGCTATTCACAGAACAGTCTGCAAAGTACGTACAAACGTACTTACTCCCATATTTATTATAGATAGTATTTACTTCTTGTTATTTCAATATGTATACAAGTATATTCGTACGTTTTAGCTTTGGAGTTATTCACACAAACTCGTTTCTACATGCAAAGTGGCTCATAAATTAATGCATAACGGGATAGGCAAATAGCATACCATGATCAGTAATGTTACAGCTCTAAACCGTATTAATAATAATGAGGGTTTTAAACGTTTTATACGCACTATTGATATAAAATAGTATTTGCTATTGAAAAAAAAGCATAGACGCTTTTGATCATTCGATGTTCATTTTGAGCAGAATGGTTATTACATTTTACAGAAAAGTTTACTTTTATACCATTGAATTTTGTAAAGAAGTATATTAAGCCATAGAATAACCTTTTTTTTGTTCAAACAATCGTATAGGGATTAGTGAATACATGTCATAAAAGCTTAATGAGCCAAAGAAATGACATTGAATATTTTATATTTTAATCTGTTATTAAGAATGTTCGTATAAAAATCGCCTTGCCAAATTTGCAATTAGTGTATAGTTATTGTATAAAGTCAGATATGGTTTTGGTATTAAATACAGACAATATACAGCTGCTTACCTTTTGTTATATTTTACATCCAACTTATGCTAGCCAACATTCTAATGTATAATTTGGAACGCGAGCTCAACGAACCGTATGTTCGGTTAAAGTAACTTTTCATAACCCGCCAATATGGATCGGGTATCTGGGGTTTTAGCGGGTTTAAAGATCGACTTGACGTGTAAGCGGGTGTAAAGGTCAACCTGACGTGTTAGCGGGTTTAAAAATCGACTTGACGTGTAAGCGGGTGTAAAGATCGATCTGATGTGTTAGCGGGTTAAAAGATCGACCTGACGTGTTAGCTAAGTCGATCTGTAAACCCGCTAAACATGTCAGATCAATCTTTAAACCCGCTAACACTAAACCCGCTAACACGTCAGGTCGATCTTAATGGCCGCTAACACGTCACGTCAATCTTTAACCCCGCTAACACGTCAGGTCGATCTTTAAACCCACTCACACGTCAGGTCGATCTATACACCCGCTAACATGTCAGGTCGATCTTCAAATCCGATTACAGGTCAGGTCGATCTTTACTCCCGCTAACACGTCAGGTCGATCATCAAACCCGATTACACGTCAGGTCGATCTTCAAACCTGCTAACACGTCATGTCGATCTTTACAGCCGTTAACACGTCAGGTTGATCTTAACACACGCTAACACGTAAAGTCGATCTCTAAACTCGCTAACAAGTCAGGTCGATCTTAATGCCCGCAAACACGTCAAGTCGATCTTGAAACCCACTTACACGACAGGTCGATCCATAAACCCGCTTAAACGTCAAGTGATCTTTAAACCCGCCTACACGTCAGTTCGATCATTTAACCCCGCTAACACGTCAGGTCGATCTTTACACCAGCTAACACGTTAGGTCGATCTTCAAACCCGCTAACACGCCAGGTCGATCTTTACACCCGCTAAAACGTCAAGTCGATCTTTACACCCGCTAACACGTCAGGTCGATATTTTCACGTGCTAACACGTCAAGTCGATCTCTAAACTCGCTAACACGTCAGGTCGATCTTTACACCCGCTTACAGGTCAGGTCGATCTTTACACCTGCTACACGTCGATAAGGCAGAAATCGTCCACCATACACTTATTCACAATGATTACAAGTAGATAATGATGTGATTTAGTTGTAAAGTACTTTAATATGTTCACCTCAAAAGATTGTTTACACACTCTTTACAATAGATTAAGTGTGCTCGCAAATGAAAACCATTTCAGGTCATTCGACGTTCGGGTTATTAACATAGTCATTATTTTTTAATCTGAATATAAAGAAGCTCTATGTTCTACGTTCGCAAAAAATGTTTTATTTGTTTAAATATACACGTTGAATTCCATTGAATTGCATTGAATGAAAATCCCGAGGCCAGTAATTGATTTCTTTTGAAAACTAGATGCGTAATCGTTAAATTTATAATTCATGAAGTGTTCCAATATCAGGATGCGTCCTGCTCTAGAGCGGAACCCGATCCACATAACTTCCTCTTTGGTAAGGTATACAGAAATCATAGGTACACCACCTGACAAATTGTTTTACCAATGATTTAAAACGTTATAAAACTATTCTCTTTGTGCTTTTTTCTTCTACGCGACACAGCGACCGCATTACTTATTGACAAAGAATAAACCTGACTGTGCTGTAACGCGATATACCGGTCCATGCATTTGCATAGATAATTATAGAACACCGGGTATTCAAGGTTATTCAATGAAACGAAAACTACTTGAATTCATTTAACTCAGAGACACATTTTCACGTACAATATTTGACAGGTACATTGCGTCTAATTATATTGGACTTTATATAGAATACGATAGCTTTTCTATTTTATGGGTTAAGTGAATCATCATATATCCGATTCATTTATATTGTAATAAAAGGTATAACTTCAACAAGACAAACGGTTCGTTGGGCAAGCGTTTCATGTTATAAATTGGAATGTTGGTTAACATGTGTTTGATGTAAAAACAAAATCAAATATAATAACAAAACAAAAGGTAAGCAGTTTTACTTAATATTAATGTCTTAGTATCTTTCATATCTTATACTAGTGTCTTTATGTAATATCAAAATCATCTCTGTCTGTATATAATGATTATACAATAAGTGTAAAAGTTTAAGGTAAGTCTTAAAAACAGATTAAAATATAAAATAATCATTTCTTTGGCTCATTTAACTTGTATGACATGTATTCACTGATGCATATACGATTGTTTGAACTAAATAAGGTATTATTTATTTGGCTTTAATATAATTCTTCACAAAATTCAATGCTATAGGATTAACAATTTCTGTAAAATGAAACAACTATTCTCTTCAAAATGTACATCGAATGATCAAAAGCTCGTTTTATCAATATCAATTACTACTTAATATCAATAGTGCGTATACACGTTTAAAACTCTCTGCATGTCATTACTACTATATGCGGTTAAGATCTGTAAAATTGATGATCATGGAATGCTATTTGCCTATCCCGTTATGCATTAATTTATGAGCCACGTTTGAATGTAGAAACGAGTTTGCGTGAATTACCCCCACACTAAATCGTACAAATTTACTCTTACCCATTTTGAAATAGACAGGGCTTATACTACACATGGGAGTATGTACGTATGTACGTACTTTGTATACAGTTATGTTGATAACCTTTATGTTGCCGTTGGTTTTAAACAACGAATCGTCACATTTATGTTGAAAAATATAATTTGTATTTAGCGTATCTAATTTCATAATACATGAATATGTTTTTAACATTTTTATAAAGTTAATCACCAGACTTGCTACAACGATAATAAAATTAACAGTACATGCATGTAACTTAGTTTTAACAAAACTCAAACGTCGTTAAAAAGCATTCATTTGTATATTCTGTATTTACCATTGTTACAGACCAAAAGCGCCCACAATTCTTAATCAGTAAGATGTTCACGTTGATTAATAAAGACGAACTGTATGCATGTATTTCAAACGTCGTTAAAGAGCATGTATTTGTATGTTCGGTATTTACAGTTGTTACAGATCAGAAGCAATTATTAATTAGTAAGATGTTCATGTTAATTACTAAAGACGAACTTAAGTTGTTGCCATTGGTATTGTGTAACCTGAACCGCAACCCCCGCCCTCTGAAGAACCTTAGCCGTTGTAAGCCTACTTTAGATAGCATGGGTTATT